>NW_008687561.1:44685-54916 GCF_000695815.1 Acanthisitta chloris | reverse complement strand
AGTGTAGTTGCATGTAGCATGAAACTGATGTTTATTTTCAGCTGCTGGAATGTCTTGTTTCCAACACTCTCAGGCTTCTAATTTGAAGTCTGATAGCAATAGATGTTGGAGTAGTCGTAGGGAAAAGAATATGCACATACTCTGTCCCCTTGTGTATTTGAAATGGACATTTTCCTACAACAGAGCTAAATTGTGCTGTTGGAGGACTGCACAACTGGGAAGTTTATGACTTTCTCATTTTCATCCATTAGTGAAATTTAAAACATTTATTTCATGGATCTCCACCATCATCAGGCTACAACAATGGCACTATTTTGTCAAAGTTTACAATAAGAAGTACACAGTATACTAAGCATATTATAAAAGTGGTTGCTAGAAAAACCTCATGCATTCAAATTGCAACAGCTGGAGAGGATTATGGAAATACACCCTTTTTTTCAGCTTTCTGTTTTTTCCACAGTCATTGTAGCCAATTCTAGGACTGCAGCAATCAGCCAACAACCCCATGTTCTGTCCTGTGCCTGAGATTCTAGGGATGTGCATAAGTGGAATTAAATCCCTGGACACTTCAGCAGCTAGGAGTTTCTGGAAATAACTCCTGTTTTCTTGCAGACTTCAAACTGATTCTTTATAAGCACAGGTCAAGGAAGGAGGGAGCACACTCAGTCTGCAAAACATGACTTAGAGAAACTGAGCAGTCACGTTGCTCTGCAAACAGAGTGAGCACCCAAACATGAAAAATATCACCATTCCATCAGGCAGCTTGGACAGGAGGGGAAGGAAAAATACAGTACACCTGGCAGCCACCTGTTAGGAAAGCAGCCTCATCATTTATACTTTTCAGCATGTAAGCTTGTATGTGGTACTTCTTGTCAGATGGGGATTAAAAATGAGTGAGAAAGATGGAAATTATGGTCTGCTTTCTCTGGGCCCAGTTTCCTAATTCATCACTGTGAATATTATTAAACTCCAGTCTTAAATGCTGGATACCACAAGATAAGCAGCACTGTGTCTCTGCTAGAAGTCTCTCCTTATGATTGACAACCAGGAGGACTTGTCTTCTCCTGCTCTTTGAACATTTGTGTGTATTTCTCAAAAGCAGGGGCTCACAATCCCCAGGTCTGGCTCCCCGGGCTGTATATTCTTTTGGCACTGAGCAGACATTTTGCACATCTGAAAGACCACTATATATTTGAAACATTCCTAAAAACTGCTGAAAGTGCTGAACTGCTTTGCATCTGAATGTTTGGAAGGAGTCTTGCTCACAAAAAATTTCAACTGCTGCAGTTCTGCTAACATCTGGCTATCTTCCTTACGTCAGAGGTGGAGGATGAGATCCAGATGCTTTAACTTACTGATGTTTTCATTAACTTCTTAGCAGTTTTGTCTTTGTTTTGTTTACCAACTGCAACTTTGTAACTCCAACTCATAGATGAGTGTTACTGGGGAGAGCAGGGAGAGGAGCTGAAAAGAAGGGGGAGCAGTCAGAGAAATTAAATTAATCTTTGGCCTAGATCCAAAATAACTGATTTCTCCTATTACAGTGCTCTCTTCCAGGATATGCATTCTGTGGGAAGGTCAGTCCCAGATGATAGGAAACATTTTGCCAAGCTGCTATTTTCAGTTAAAATGAGCTATATGATTTACTAATTATGTTCTAATTTAAGAGTAAACATATGAAGACAACAGGAAATGGGGATGTAAGATAATATTAATGGCAATCTCATGAACTTTGCATTTACAATCATGCCTAAACCTAATTGCCATACAGAGAATATTTACTACTCTGAGGGAATGCCACTACTGCAGCAGACACAGGAGGGAGCCTAGCTAGATTGTAGGCTACACATTAGGGACCAGCTGTATACTTCCTTTAAAGAAGACATTGGCAGAACTTTCCTTGCAGCATACATTAAGAGGTCAAATTGGATTTTCAAAAAGAGACTAAACCTGCATTTTGCATTATATGTATATCTGCAGTTAAATTTGGGGAGAATAGAAACATCACAGCACATTGACTGGCTGACTGTTGATACTCCTTCACTAAATGTTGCAGCGTCCTTAGCACTGTGAAAGAAATTGAGATCAAGAAAGTCCTGTTTTGGAGAGATAATAATCTGTAAAACAATCACTGTGCTCAGTGGGAGGAGATAAATTCAGAAGCTGTATCAGTTTATACTATGTACCCAAAAAATGCAGCAGCCACTCAGACCAGCACAGGTAGAGAATTTACCAATCCACTAAGCTTTCTCCTGCAGTGCCATGTTTACCAGCCTGCAGGGATCCAAGGGAGGCTGGAGGTCTCCAGAGGAATAGAGACCAGATTATCCCAGGGCTGGAAGTAACTCCCTGTGCTAGAGGTTGCTCATTAGTATCAGTATTTCCAGACTGTGAGAAGGTCAATTAGCAGCACTGTTTATTTTTGGAGTTATGGATGTGTTTGCCTTAGGGTGCACATATCTGTGTTAATCTTACACAGAGGCAAGAGCTAAGAAAAAGAATAGGAGAGGAATATTTAGGCAGATTCTACTTCCAAGTAGTAAGTTAAACATACAAAAAAAAAGGATGAACAAAATATATGGATAGCAGCTAGTTAGTCAGTTACTTGGGCAGCAGAAAAAAATACAAGAGTAGCACAAGTGGGTAGTAAGATCTGAGAAGCAATTTTCAATGTAATATATTACAAAGTTGTGAGCAGATGTGCATAGATGTTGCAAGGTATGATTTGGTGACTTCATCCTACTTTCCCCCCCATCTCTCATGTGATTTGACCTTAGGTGCATCTTTAATTCCACATGTTTTCTTATGTGAAAATACAATCGATTCTATTCATCCCATTCATCACTGTAGCTTTTGTATTATACTCTTAATATAAATTAGAGTGGATTATGTTTTGCAGTTTCTGGCAAATAGGGATTATTTCTCTGAGGGAGCTTCTCCAATAGAAACTTATTGCTGAAAAGGCATAAGGGCAAAGGAAAATATGCATTCTGCTTTTCTGTTGTGCTTTCACTTTTTGAGGTCTCTCTTGTGTACCAATACAACTTCATTTGGCAGAGAGAGAAAACAGAACTAACAAAAGACTGTTCGGCTCTTTTTCTCTGTTGATGCTCCAAAAGGGTCTTAGCCTCTATCAGTATTCTGTTCAAATTTCACAGGATCCTTTCAGAGTTTCTGCCATGTTACTCTTGCTACTTGATGATGAAGTTCTATTTTGGCAGGCATCCTGCAGCAGCAAAGTATCTCCCACCTGAGCTGAAAGAACAACTGGCCTGCCCTGGTGAGCCATGGACGAGAAGGGTTTGGCATATAACTTTGCTTGTCACTTCCAATCATGGCAGAAAATTTCAAGGCATTAAACTGGATCTGGTCCATATGACAGGAAAATGGAAATTTGTGTTGTCTTCTATATAATTTATATATCATTAAATGTACAAAATATTTTTGTTTCCTTCAAAAGGCTAAGTAAGCAGCTTTCTCCCAGCCATGATTCTTGTATAACCTCTTCTTATCTGCACTTGTGCTTTGCAATGTCATTTGCACATCTTTGCAGGTAGCATTCAGAGTTGAGGGGACAGACACATGACTCTGAAGTGTTCCCAGAAGGCTGGTACAAAAGATGCTTTTTCTCTATATTTGTCACTTGTCAAGACATCTCTATTTGCCCTTAGTCAGGTACACCACTTCCTTGTGTGTTGTGTTTGCCTTGATATACTGGTTCTTACTGGGCCTACTTGTGTTCATCCTGAACACTTTCATTTCAAGATGGTCAATTTAATCTTCAAGCATGTGAGATTCATCTACCATGATGTTTCTGCTGATTAGTTCAGCAAATATTTCTGAGTTTTGTTGAACCATACACAGAGATGAAGTTTGGAGAGCACTGCCATACACAGCCATGTACTAAAGTGATGAGAAATCATAAAGTTTTTTAATGCAAATGAAACCAGCTTTCCTGAGCAGCCTGATTGAGAGGGTTTGCTTTACTCTTAATTAGTTTGTTAAAGAGTGACCAATAGTTTGAGAGCAGAGATAAAGTTGTGTCATCTTGCTGACAGAAAGAGACTTCAAATTAAAGTAAAAGTTTGATAGGTTTCAAAAGGCTAAGAAACCTTGAATTTTGAGGACAGTTGCAGAAGTCAAGCAGAACACTGATTTTGTCTCCTGCAACTTGTAACTGATAATGCAGTGACAGTATTTTATATAACAGATCTGAAGAAGAAAAACTCTTATCTTGTTCCTAACATGAGAAGGTGCTGCCTAAAAATCTCTCATTGTGCAGAACCAGGAGAAACTGGATTGCAATCAGGTATTTATGTCGATGAATTAGTTTGTTTTTCTGTTGCAAGAATTTGCTGAATGGACATATTCAAAATTCCAGCTTTTAATACTGAAGTGCTGACCATTCTCTTTTGCACACCACATATTTTTAGAAGCCTAAGAACATAATGAGGCTTATGGTATTGATAAAATCCTGACATTCAATCTTGTAGCCAGAATTAGAGGGCATTTTTCACAGGTGTATCACCACAGAAAAAAAAGGAAAATGATGTTTCTATGCGGATTTTTTCAATCTAGTAGATATTAGTGCATAGACATACATATGTACCTTGTTATGTTATTAGTCTTTTGGGCTTCTACAACAGGGTGGAGTGAACAGAGATAAGAAGCATTCTTAATCAAAGATAACCCTGTAGTCAGAATTTTTAAGGTTCTCTACTAATGATTCTTCCTTGCCTTGAGATCTAACTTTGGGGTCAGTCCAGAGCCCTCTGAGAGCTCTTTGTTAGTCAGTTGTGAGTTCATCATTTTACATCACAAGTCATACAGAAAAGCCTTTTCTAAGGCCAAAAAGAATACTATGGCCAACAGACCTAACCTTCTACAGTATAAATCCCATAAAATCTCACACAGTAACTTGCACAATATTTGAGAAATCTATATGTTTTATTTTAATTTGACAATTCAGATATCTATTCCTATTTTCATACTCTAGTAATAACTTCTGTAATTTGATTTTGAGTCTTTTATTCATTGGAAGATAAAATTATCTGTGGTCTGTTGGAACTCTCAAGCAAGCACTCAGATACTTCAGGCGAGAGGGAAAATGCACAAATATTTATCACTGGCATCAGCACAAGTATTATAGAAACACAGATTCCTTGGCTTATTTCCCAGCTGTGGCAGCTTAAAAGAGAAGTCAAAGCCACTTTTCAGTTTGAATCCATTCCTTGAAAGTACTTGATAAAATCTGTTCCATTTCTTATGGGCATAGGTTATCTAGGCTTTAAGGGTTTGGCCTGCAACCTGACATAATAAAATCACGTTCACTTTGTATTATTTCACAAGGAACCTCCTTCTGTTCCTTTTTGAAATGTAGTATTGCAGTGAAGTATATGCACAGTTATGTTCAGTGGTATTTTAACCTTACTGAAGCTGACCATGGGATGTCTATGTGTAATCCTCTGGAGATTTTTTCTTCAACTGGATATGGAGAACAGTTAAAAGAATGGACACTCAGTGACAGTGGAAAAAATGAGATATTAGTTTAGAAATGAAACATCTCAATTTGTTGATTGAATAGTAGATATTGTTAACTTGAACTTAGCTTGAGAAGTTTCTACGTATCTTGTAATAGGATATTGGATATAAAGTAATAAAATTAGATTATCTCAAATGGAAATACTTTTTCATTGCAGAGAATGTAAATAGCTTTTGTCTTACTAGAGCAAGGAATTTTGCTGATGTGAAAGCAACAAGAACTTCACGAAGGAAAGAATGTAGTCCAACAGAAAAGTATGAGCAAATTGAAGATAGGTATTTTGATGAGATTTCAAAGATCAATAAAAAGATAGTCCACATTTCTCCATCTTTCCAACTACCATGAGAAATAGAAATAATTCAGCAAGCCTAAGTAGAAATGCTTGTAATCTGTACCTGTACACTTTACTGCCATTGCAGCATTTATGGGAGACCATAAAACCTAATTCCTTTCCCAGTATCCCACTGTCTGAATGCCTATATTGTTCTATCAGACCATCAGACCTGTGTGTTTAAGAAAAGAAGTAATGACAAGCTTCTCCTTTCATTTTTCCTTAGACTGCAAAAATCCAAAAATGATAGCTTCTATGTTTTAATTAGTACCATTTTTAATAATTTTGCTCATAAGACATCTTATATTGTAATGTCACTGGGGTTAGTATCCTCAGACAGTCCATTTGTAAGTTGAAACCAGTAGTTTCTGATCCCTGAGCCCACCACTGCTTTTAATAAGATCAAATGAAGCTGTTAGGAATTAAAGGTCATTACAGCTTTGTGTATATTTGGGCTATTTGGCAAAATTAACTTGCCATGGTGGCCTGATGGGTAATGATGAGCACATCTGGTTCCATTTCTTTGGAGCTACCACAGCAAGATGTAATTTCAAACATGAGGTTTCAGTATCTACCACCTGGGGAAATCTTCACAGGGATTTAATTCTTCTCTGCCCCCTTTAAGATCATTCACTCCAGCTCTTCCTTTGCTTCAGTGCATCATAGCATATAATCCCCACCATTTCAGTCTTCTGCCAGAGTCCTATTTACAATACTAGATACAAAATTGTTTGTGACAAGAATAGACAACCTACCATGTGTGTATGCAATGCCTGGAACAGGTGCTGAGCATGCTCTAACTTACACATCTCTCCATACAATGACAGTGTTAGAGATAAGTTTTGCTTGAGGACAGAGGATTCTTTAGCAATGAGCAAGCCTGACTTTTTTTCTGAATGGCAGAAATCTTTTATAATGTGTTGCAAGAAAGAGATCAGACTTAGACCAACAGAAAAAAATTTCTTTAAAAAAGTAAGAGTCTTTTAAACAAATTATCTAAATAAAAACATTAGAAACTATGACTTTTATATATCTTAAAAACAGTTCAGTTAAAATGTCAATTCCAGTTCCGCAAAAGGCAGAGGAAAAAAAAGACAACACACAAATGACTACAAGCATATATTTATAATAGTTTCTTAGCCCTTAAAAATACATGTAATTACGTTTATTACAAAAATGGCATCAGATTAAAAATACTACTAAAATCTACTGTTCTGTATGTTTTATTATTTTGTTGTTATTTATTTTGCTGGTCACAACTTATCAAATTAAAAGGGCTTGAGTGGAAATGGGGATCAACACAGGTGTCTGACTATATATGAGAGTACACCAGAATTTCCATCGATATTTTCCTGTGTTCTTAAAGCAGATAAGCTTAGAGTGCACACCTGCCTGTTTTACCATTAACACTTACTAGAAAGCATGAGAAATGATAAAATATTATTCAGAAGTATAGGAGGAAAATATAAAAAAACAAGAATAGTTTAATGGGACTCAAATTAATTTCTACCAGTTCTTGAAAAGCAGAATGCATTTTATACCCAGCAACTGGAGACTTTTTAAGCTTGCATTTCCATGTTTTGCATGTTTCTAAATCAGCAGGAGAGCTGGGGAATGGGAACACCTTCTCCTGTACATTAAGCAACATAACTAAAGTCTCCACATGGATTTGTTCTCTGTCTCTTCTTCCCATTTGTGTGAATGCTGGCATATATCAAAATTAGAGCAAGATCAAAATAGGCACTTGGTCTTGAAGCAGAGAGAGAGTAGGGTCATCATCACTCTTACAGGAAATCCCATAAAACTGTATTTGCCAAAACAGGTTGGTAGTTGCCATCAGCCACCAAATTCCTCCTGGGATGTGGCAAAAACATGCTGCTTTTAACAGAATGGTGCCCCAGCACAGCTTTTTGAAGAAAGCTAGAACAACAGAAGACTGATAACTCATAGAAAAAGAGAAAATGGAAATAAAATTCTTATGCTGAGACTGAAGCTCACCTGCCTGACTGAGATATGTTTTCCCATTTGCCTAATGCTTTTCAACAAATTTCTTATGAAGCATTTGCAACCTCTCCAGAAAACTACAGTTTCAGAGGAATTTGCCATCCTGAAAACACTACTTCTGACCAGTACAAATAAAGTAGTATACTGGAACTAACTTATAGCCAGAAAAAAAATCACACTTCCCCTCTCTCCCAACATTTAATTTGTTAGATGAATGATTTTGTTCTACTAAAAAGCATAATACGTTACATAAAAGTACTTACTTTATGGACATAGGGTAATTAGTGCTTGGAACTGGTGAATCAGGGTAAGCAGGAAATAAACTTCAACCAGACTTTTCATTACAAGACACCAATTTCAATCATATTTGCAATTTTCTTCAGCATTAAGGATTTTTTAATATAATTCACAGCTTTACTGAAGTTGGGAACACCAAACAATCCAATATAATGTGTTGGATACTGCGGAGAAGTTCTACTCCAAAATAGTTTGCCCTTTTCTCACTGACTCAATTTGGACTATGCTATACACCATAGTGTGGCTGAACTAGTTTTCTCATCAAAGAGAGCATCATTAATTTTAACGGAGTTACAACAAATGTTCAGTAGCAAAGTGGTAATAACACTAGAAGAAGCCCACAATACATGAGCAAGTTTTCCTCTTCTCTTGTCTAGAATGAATACAGAAAGTCCTTTCATGTTGGAAGGCCCATGTGTACTGCTGCTGCCATTCTAGTACTCTAAATATGTACACAGAAATAGCAATTCCAACATTGAAATTCATCTGCCTGAGGAAAGGCAAGGAAGAAAAATCTGCAGATCCAGCAGTTTTGACCTTCTAAAGCTAACATAAGGCCACCCTTTCCAGAAAAATGTTACTTGCAAATGCCATGCTGTTCATGTACAACAGCAGGATCTCCTTTCTTAATGCTTTCCCTGCAACATACATGTGTAGTAACGTCATCCCATAAAAATTCCCCTAGCTCAGTCAGCTCCCAGTGGAGGTGTGCAGGTTATGACTACAGCCAGCATTCCAGGAAACTCACCATCTCACATGAGGGTAGAGGAAATTTTAAAATGCCTATCTATAGCTCCATCCTTTAGTTACCATCAGTTACTCAAATTAATTCAGAAGCATTTTTGATGTGATGTATATAATTGTATGCATGACAGTAAAAGGATACAAACTTTATTCTCACTCTCACTTGAGCCCTTTTAACAGTGCATTGGTAATACTCAGCTCCTTTGAAGTCCCTTTAAATTCAGCATGTAGATACAAATAGCCTTGAAACTCCATGCAGCTTTAAAAACAATCCTTCTCTTTGCTCAAGGTGAGGATAAGCACTGTACCATACCATGGGCAGTGGCTGCAGACATGCTGCTCACCACAGATTTTTAGGCAGAGTAGGTCCTTTCAAGAAGAAAATATACTTCACATCTGGTCACAGACACACTCAGCTGGCAGTGAGTGTGACTTAGCCATCCCTTATTCCAGTCCCTGTGGGGCCAGGCTAATGAAACTCTGATCTCTTGGCAGGCAGGCATGAAGGTGGGGTTTCAGATTTTTTTTTCCCACAAGCTCAGTGTGAGCAGATGTTTATCACTGAATTTCTTGGATGCAATTTTCTCACTTGTTGTGAGAAATTAAAGGGGCGACATAGTCTTGCCTTAAAAATTACATTTTATAGTCAAAATGTGAAAAAATGTAATTCCATTATGTGGCAACACAATAAACTTCCAGGAGAATCAAGCTTTGTTTTATGAGCTGTAATTTTCTATGTAAGTTTGCCACTTGTACCTTAATTTTAACTGGAGGCATGTTTTAAATATTACTGTAGTGTTAAATAAATTGTAGTAAATTGAAATGGCACTCTAGGTTAAAAAAAAAAGAAAAAACAAGAAAAAGCTATGCTGAGACGTATCTATTAGGTAGACAGTTTTGTAAATTAAGGGTAAAATGAAAAATTAAAGAGAGAAGCTCAAAATGGCATGCACAAGAACACAGGACACAAGCAAAAATGCTGCAGCATTGACATTCCCTGGAGGAGCTCCCTCTTTAACTTGTTACTTTTTGTAAAACCTGGTGAAACAGTAATAAAACCAAGAATCTAAATAATCCATTTGTGTCAGCAGCAGCTAGTAAACTAGACAAACAGCAATGTGGATGAATCTTATTTAACCTGTCTGGCATGACTGTTCACAGATTCTTAGCAGCTGCTACAGTAAATAGCACTCCTGAGAAAATGAGCTTTAAGGCTCTGCAAGCCTCTTTAAAATTCTGAACTTAAAAATTGGCAGGATTTAGGCACTCTGTCTTCAAAAAGCATTTTGTATGTATGTCAGGACTGTCATGAA
>NW_008687561.1:37665-44672 GCF_000695815.1 Acanthisitta chloris | reverse complement strand
TGTAGGTCTCATTAAATCCTGTAACTAGGTGAGCTAACTACATGCAATATACTACACTGATAAGTGTAATAGGAGTAAATAGGACCCCCTAGATTTATGCAAATAAGACATCATTAGTCTATTCAGCCATCTGGTCTGATTTGATTGGGCATTTCCCAGTATGCCAGAAATTACATTTGCTTTGGGAGACTTTAGTTCTCTGCAAAAATGATTCTGAAGAATCCTGACTCATTCTGCAGAATGATTTCTTTCTTCTCCCATGAGAGTTTATTCTTTATAGATAAGCAAATATCAGCTCATCTAACAGGGCATTACCTCTGTCCTTCTCACCATTCACACTCTTTAAATATCATCAAGCAGTCATACCAGCCATTTACAAAGATATCCCCCTTACAGCCATAAGTGACATGAGTGCTTTATAGCTCTGCATTTATAAAATATCAAAGTGGTTTCTTAGAGGGTAGTGCAATTTCCCTCCTGCCCTGGGCACATAAAGTCAGTGAACCTAATAAACTAGAGAAACCTCATTAATGGAAGCAACTGTCCTTTGTGAGTGAGCAGCAGAAGGCAGCAGATCAAAGGTGCCCCACTTCCTCCAGTAGGGCCTGCACATCTGTTTTCGTTCTATCAAATGTGTGGTTGAGCTTGGGGGTTGACAACAACAAAGCTTTTTGCTGTGACTGTTTTTATAATATATGCTGACTTCAGTTTTCAACCCATCTTTTTCTAGAAATACTGAAGCTTCTTAACATGAAGTTACAGGCCTGATTGATATAAGGTGTGTCTAACTTTAGCTAGAAGAGGTGAGATGCTCCTCATCTGACTCGTGTAAATGAAAAGATTAGACAGCACCATGCTGGAGTTAAGTTTCCTTCAAAACAACACCAAAAGCTGATATTTTTTGCAGCTATATCCAGCTGCAAACAAGCCCAGGACTGGATCTGCTATTCTATCAGTAGGTGTGCTCTCGATTTTGAGAGGGAGACTGAAATTGTAAAGAATGGTATAACCCTTATATAGTTTAAGAAAATCTCAATAAAATCATTATTTTATAAGAACATACCGAACTGGGATCAGATTTGAAGAGCTAAGTGTTACTTGGCAAAAATCTCATTGGTTTTGATTTGGGTTTTTTTAATTTGAGAGAATCGGTTTCAATACTGAAACATTTCAAAGCATAATATTTACCAGAAATCTCTAAGAAATACTTTTTGTTCTACTTTTTATCAAATAGAAAAAAACTTTACACTCTCAAAACACTTCCTACCCAACATACTTACTCTTTTCTGCATATTTTTCCACAAAAAAAAATTGCAGTAGATCATTCTTATTGAATAGCAGCCATGTCCCATAAGAATGGTAGTAGACTGATACTGAGAAAATCTACTAGAAGCTACTTTGTGGACAAATGTCTTAGTACTGAAAGTGGTCATATACATGTAGCTGAGCAGACCATCCAAACTCTAAGACACTGATGTGATTGTGATGAACAGTAATTATAATGAACAGAAACCAAAAATTAGAATGAGAGAAAGGCTAATTTAGCAATGTATTTTGCAAAATTTTCTCTGAGAGGACAATAACAGGAGTCCTTTAAATTGTTCCTTTCCTTCCATCTGGCATGCAGAGCTGAGGAAGTTGATAAAATAAAATGAAAAATGCCACATATTTTTGCACAGTACTGCACACCTGTGATTAAAGGCTCAGAGCCTGATGTTGGTATGACCAACATACGTTCATTGGACTGCAGTTGACTCCTTCCTCCTTCTATGGCAAATAGGTGGAACAGTATTTACAGGATGATGAATACTGCAAAACCCTCAGTCAAATCCAGTCCAAGACTTCATGATCAAGCTTTGTAGTGTATTTATTTCTGAGTTATTGCAGCACTCACTAAAAAAAAACCCCACAACAAAACCAAGGGCCCAAAAATACAAATCCTCCTATTTACTTGTTAGAATGCACAAGAAATCTGAACAATTTGAGAAAAACAAACCTCACATAAAACACGTCAAGAAACCCTCTACTCAGGAAGGAAAACAGATAATTTTAATTCTAGTGTTTCTATTTGTAACCTAACATATTTCTTCAGCTAAAGGGGACAAGCAGTGACTTTAAATAGGTCTCCTTGTTTCCTCTTGTCCATATCACTCCCCAAAGTGCTCTCCACCCTATCCTTGTTTGAGGGATATCCTTATTCATTCTTATTTATGCAGGTTAGGTCGTCCAATTCCCTTACAAAGTCAATAAGGCAAGTTTACCAGGGCTTTAGACCAATAGCAAAGGTTACATATCACATGCCCTAAGTAAAAGCTAGAAATAGCATAAACATTTGCAAAAAGGTTCAAGGAAAATGGATGAATGAAGAAAATTTTGTTTATTTACCTTTCCTTTGTCCACACCTTCACCTGTTATTTGTTTAAAACTATACAATTGCTTGATTCATATTAACTTTAGATAGCCAAGCAAATGTGTATATATAAAGCTGAATTATCCTCCCCAAAGATGGAAATGACAAGCAAAGACTGCAATAATGTAATAATATGTGAGAAAGAAAATGTGAAGCTTTTTGGTGCAGCATTTATATTGCTATAAAGTAGCTTGTGTCCTAGTAGCGGTCATTATGCCACAGCTTGGGCACTTCTGTTTTAGAGATTTCCTTTTGGTTTATGATCTTAAGAGAACTGAAAATGTGAACAGAATCTGAGTGGGGATCCTAAGTCATGTTCTTCTAAATTTGATGATTCTGCAAACAGTTTGAGAAGACATGAAAAAATGTCAATTTTCCAGTGCAATACCTGTGGTCCTCTCTCCCCTTGATCTGGCGAACCACATATTATCTGTCCCTTAAATCAGCTCCTGCAGGCTCTTGTGAAGGGCATACCCCAAGTATTGAGGATATGTGGTGGTTATGGAAAAGAAATATTGGATTGTATTTCATTTAATACACTTTCAGATATTAAGGTACTAACTTTTCACTCTGTCACACTGATACCCAGAGTCTTAATACTTGCATTAAATGGATGTGTACAGCAAGAACTTTAAAACTGTCTCTTTAACCACAGTTACATTTTTCAATTAGAGAAAATTATTGCCAATATCTAGGACAGAGCAGATATGTATAACTGACAAATCATTTGTCAGTTTTCACCTTTATATAATAGGCATGACCAAACAAATACTTTCTGGAATATAACTGTTTCTTGGAGACTTTGATAGAAGTATTCACCAGGCTTGTTTCTCTTCTACCTTGAGAAAAAGTGATTTTGGCTTTTTTCCCACCAAAAGATGAGTGATTAGACATGATTTTGGCATTCCTAACAGAGCATTTGATAGTGGGATGTGGCTGCTTCAGTCTCCCAGTCCTCACTCTTGTCCAAGAAACATTCCAAGATAGACACAAAATAAATCCTGAACTTGACTATCAGTGTGATTTAGCTACAGCCCATTGTCAGCAAGGGATCCTCCATATGTTGTCTTCTACTTCCACAGATGTGCCAGTCTAGATACTGCCTGACAGCACTGATTTTAGATGCCAAAAATTTCTACCTTTTCTCTAATGGACCATTCCACTTAAAACCCTGTTCCCTGTTGCACTGAAGCAAGTGGCAATTTTGCCAGGACTTCATCCTATCCACTTTCTGAAACTACCCGTAAAAATGTGCTGTGTCACGTGACATTCCCAGCATTGTGTTGGGTAGGGTATATCCTGCAGAAAGACAACTCTTGTAAACAAGATTTAGCAATCTTGGAGGGAATTTCCTGCTGTTGGTCAGATTGTTTTGAACACCGTTGACCTTGCGGCAGATTTCTATTCTGAGAGCAGCTATTCATCTGTGTTCCATCCAGTTACTTTGATGACAGTAACTGCTGGGGAGGTGGATAAGAACATCTAGAGACACTCGTTCCAGTTGTGAGGCCTGCTGATAACCAGACCAGACTGTGCTCTGGCTAGTCTATACCAACTCAAACAGTTTGGAAGGAAATAGCTTCACTGAGGAAGGAAGCAAGGGAATGCGGAAAGCAAACCAAAAAAATTCCAAGTACAGCATTAACCTAGACCACACCATTATGCCATCATACCACCAATTTTGAACATCAAAACACAGGGCAAGCATGTCTCAGATTGCACTAAAAATATATTTCTAAAATGCACTGGTATTCGAGGCATTCTCAGATGCTCTTCAGATTGCCAGTCCTTATTAAGCAGATGAATCTGCACCATTTGTTCCTACTTTGCAAAAAATGTTACACTCCTCAACAAGGAAAAAATATTGCATACACTTGGAATTGTAATGACTGATTCACAGATTGGTTTTTTCTGAACACAAGGAGGAGAGCAAGGCACAAAAGCCAAACCACAGGGAGCCAAATCACAAAAGCAAAACCATAGGAGGATTTATTTAGTTCGCTTCATGTCTTCTAATTCAAAAACTCTTCTAGTTTTTTAATCTCTCCTCTATAAAAATGTATTTATGTAAGAATTATATTTTAGTGAACTTAATTTCTGGAAAGTAATTTTTTCTTTGGTCTCTTTATATGGTTGACTTCACAATCATAAAGTAGTTTTCTTGTGTCAGATAATTCAGAACTGTCACTGACAGCAGCCTCTCCAAAAAAAAAGTACTTTATAAGATCATGGAAATTTAAGGTAAAATAAAGACAATCAAAAATTGTGTCTTGATCATATTGCATGAAGGACATCTACTTAGTAAGGCTGATTTCTCCAGACAGTCTCAACATTTCATAGGAAATCTTTCCATTGTCTGTCTGTTTTACTATATAAAAAAACCAGACTATGACTATATAATAAAGAACAGATGTAGTCTAAAACAATCTGAAATTATTAGAGATATTAAACAATTTGCCAAGTCCATATAATGAGGATCAAACATTTAGTAAATATTCGGTATCATCATTTGATATTGAAACTATCAAGTGTATTGCAAGATTTTCAGTACTTTAAATTGTTACGTAAAGAATTAAATTATTTCTATGTAGTGACTAACAAACAGCTTTAAAAGAACAGTATGGATACTCAAGCTATCAGTTTATGTTGGTATCTGGAACTGGAATTCTGACACATAAGCTAAACTTCAATTTAGTACCTCCACGGCTCTCAATCTGAGACTCCCAGTGAAAAGACAGAAGCCACTAACAGTAGGATTCCCCCACCAGCATCAACCAGTCACAGTGCCATGGGGACACCAGTGCCTGCCCTACCACCACCAGCACACCCTGCAGGACAGCCCATGGCTGTTGCCCAACTCCACACGCAGCTGCACCTTCAGGACCTGCAGCAGAATG
Organism: Acanthisitta chloris; assembly: GCF_000695815.1. Lineage (NCBI taxonomy): Eukaryota > Metazoa > Chordata > Aves > Passeriformes > Acanthisittidae > Acanthisitta > Acanthisitta chloris. Next base: position 39,365 of record NW_008687561.1, on the reverse strand, counting down.
CCAGTGACCTCCACAACCAGCTGCAGCAGCTCAAGCTGCAGCTGCAGAACCAGGAGACAGTGAAGATGTTACTGTGGTGACTGAGACAGAGGTCAGTGTGCAGGTGATGGACACCATGCACTAGCACAAGGACACACTGCAGCACCAGTGCAGCTTGGTGGAGGAGGAGAGGCTTTGTTATGTCAGCAAGGAGGAGCTGATCTCCCAACAGCTCAAAGACCTGAAGAAGTCTGTGGAGAAGATCCAGAAAGATTATGCTAGGCATTTGACACTGTTTCACACAACATCTTTGTCTCTAAATTGGAGAGACATGGATTTGATGGGTGGACCACTTGGTGGATAAAGAACTGGCTGAATGGTCACACAGAGAGTTGTGGTCAGCTGCTCATTGTCCACATGGAGGTCAGTGATGAGTGGTGTCCCTCAGGGGTCAGTGCTGGAGCCAATACTGTTCAACATCTTTGTCAGTGACATGGACAGTGGATTGAGTGCACCCTCAGCAAGTTCACTGGTGACACCAATCTGTGTGGGGCAGTCACAGCTGGAGGGAAGGGATGGGACATCCAGAGGGACCTTGACAGGATTGAGAGATGGAACAAAGCAAACCTCATGAAGTTTAACAAAATGAAGTGGAAGGTTCTACATCTGGGCCATGGCAATCCCAGCCACACCTACAGGTTGGGTGGGGAAGTAACTGAGACCAGCAATGAGGAGAAAGATTTGAGGGTAATGATGGATGAGAAATTCACCCGTGAGCCAGCAGCAGTAGCCCAGAAAGCCAATGGAATCCTGGGCTGCATCCAAAGGAGTGTGGCCAGCAGGTCAAAAGAGGTGATTCTCACCCTCGACTCTGCTCTTGTGAGACCCCATGTGGAATACTACATACTGTTCTGGGACCCTCAACATAAGAAGGACATGGAATTGTTGGAGCAAGTCCAGAGGAGGCCACAAAGTTGATAAGAGGACTGGAGCATGTCCCCTATGAAGTCAGGCTGAGGCATTTGGGGCTGTCCATGGATGGATTGCATGGAGACCTCGTACTAGTCTATCAGTATCTGAAGGGGCTACAAGGGAGCCAAAGGGGGACTCTTTGTTAGGAACTGCAGTGATAGGACAAGGGATAATGGGTTCAAATTAAAGGAGGGGAAACTTAGGCTAGATATTAGGAAAAAGTTTTTTACTATAAGGGTGGTGAGACACTGGCACAGGTTGCCCAAGGAGGTAGTGGATGCCTCAACCCTGGCAGTGTTCAAGGCCAGGCTGGCTGAAGCCTTGAGCAGTCTGCTCTAGTGGGAGTTGTCCCTGCCCATGGCAGAGGGCTGGGACTAGATGATCTATGAGGTCCATTCCAACCCCTAAAATTCTATGAGCCCCAGCTCTGGCAGTGTTCAAGGCCAGGCTGGATGAGCCTTGAGCAACCTGATCTAGTGAGGAGGTGTCCCAGCCCATGGCAGGGGGTGTTGAGACTAGGTGATCTGTAACCCTTAAATTCTATGATTCTATGATTCTATGGTTATTTTAGCGCATCACTGAATGTAAATGTTTCAATAGTTCCTCAGTGGAGGTTCTTGATTTCAACAAAAGTATTACTTATTTTGTCTTCAAATGTTTGTGTCTTTTACTGGTAAAACTTGCAATGTCTTCAGAAACCCTCCACCATGAGTCACGTAATGACATCCCTGCTTTAATTTCATATCATG
>NW_008687561.1:18210-37651 GCF_000695815.1 Acanthisitta chloris | reverse complement strand
AAGAAAAATTCTATTTGATAGTCTTCCTGAAAAGTTTTATGTTAAAGATAAGTACAGAAGGATAAAGATAAAATATTACCTATAAGATAAAGGAGTATATTCCTTTATTCAAAAGCAAGAATGTAGAATTTATAATCTGGACTTTTTATTCTTCTCTCCCATATAAGAATACTAGAGAAAATGTAGAACATAAAGTCAAGATCCAAACAAGAACGTGATCCAGAAGACAGTGAGGGTGATGCAGTGATAAAAGACAGTACAGAAGCAAACAGCCTATTCTATCATGCTCTTAATATTTCAGCTGAGAGTCAAGCACTCAGACTGTATAATGTTCTCCAGTTTTGATTAGGAGAGTAATAGCAAAGTTTAAACCTGTATCATGGATGTCCCAGTTGTTAAACAAACAAATTTTGAAGAAAAAAGTATGTCTGAATAACTCCTTTCAGATGCAATACAGATTTTCCTGTTGGGTCTGCAGAATGCCCAATTTCTGATGTGACTGAGCTTTCTATGGCTATGGACCACCTATTTTATAAAGAGTGCATAACTTCTCTCTAAACAAGTTAGTAGAAGCCAGGCCTGTTATATAAATAATTGGGCAAAATTTTAGTCTGCATTTTATAAAAGGTCTGACTACACAGTCTGGTGGGTTCCTTTTATAATCTCTGACTACTAATTGGGTTTTGGGTTTGCTTTTATTTTTTTTTCACAGACAACTGCACTGCAACATACAAGAGATGATTAGTATATGATTTTTCTGAAATTACTCTTTAGAAAATATGATTATTTTCCAGCATGTTTTATGCTTTTCTCTGAACACAAGCTGAGCCTGATCATAGTATATACTGGTTATCTGTTTAGCTGTCATTGTATTGCTTTTGCAGTTTAGATTTGGGTTAATTTAATCTGAAGAAGTGACAGAACACTGTAACTGCATGAAGCAGGTTGCCACCACACTCTTGATTGCATCTGACCCTCTTTGTGTAATCATAGCATATGAGAGATGAAATTTTCTTTTTCACAAACCCTTTAACTAAGAGTAAATGGTTTACTTGACATCTTTAAGAGACCTTCTTTATGTCCCCCAACATCAGGCTGCTGAATGTTTAACCTGTTCAGAAATATCTTCTACTGTTAGAATGCTGCATAAGCAGGGCAGAAAAAAACCCAAAATACACTCCTTGCACTTTCCTCTGTGGCATTTCCACCGCAATACAAAGCTCTCTGTTAGGCTTACATAGGAACCAGCTATCACCTTTCCTTGTGTTTCTGTGTTTCATCACTCAGTTTCTCTCTGGTCTTGCTGACACTCCCAACACACCCTCCTTGCAGTCACTTGCATGTCAGTCAGCAGTTGCCTCCTTGCACATCCCAGCCCTGCTGATCCATTTGTGAAATACTAGCAGATAGGGATGCCTCTTTTTTTGTCTTTTAAAGCCTTTCTGCATTTTAGGAAGAAATTCATAATATAGTCCATCAAAAGTTGATCATCCATGCATGCATGCAATGTTCACATTGAATTGCACGTACAGTAATACTCTATGTAAAGAATGAGGATGCCATTCATGTACCAACATTATGGGAGAAAAATGTGAAAAATATGAAACCTCAAAAAATGTTTTGCTATAGTACTAAGAGGCACTGGTTCTCATTTTGGAAGTGTCTAAAAATTACTAAGGTATAACTGTACACCTGTACATTGACTGAATTTGATTATTTTAATACAAACAGAAGGAATTGGAGGTCTCAAGTTTCAGTCTAATATTTCTTTAATCCTGGTAACACCTATGAATTACCAGTTGCCCTTTTTTCAGGCCCATGTATACTTCCTACTTGCTTTTTCAAGAACTTTTCTTATCATAAGTCTGACTGTCTGGCTAAGTATTTTCCTCAGTGCTGCATAATTTCTGGACTCAAGAAAATAACTCTTTAATATCTCCTTTTATACTCTATCATCATGCTATTATTGTCAGTTGAATTATATCTCATAATTCCAGGGAGAATGGAGATATCTCAGTCCAAAGTGTCCTAAAAAAATCCATCAGGTTGTCAAATATGTACTCAAGTGTAATCCAGCAGACTCAGTATCTCAGGGAGTATTTTACTCATTATTTTATTTTATTCATTGTCTTTTAGTTTTTTTTAAATTATTATTTCTGCTACTTTTGTCTTTTCCTTTAATACATTTTCTTTAATAAACACCAACTGCTCACTAGTCAGAATGATCAGTTTTGCCTAATGTTTCCTCAGTCTTCTCTTTAAAAGGTGGCCAAGGTATCTGTATACCTTCCTACAGATTATAAATTGTTATTTCCACTGAACAAACTGTATGATGAGGCCAGAACTGGCAGTTGAAAATTGCATGCTGGTGAACATATGTTTTGCAAAAGGGAAGTTACAATCTGGCTGAAATGCAGCCAAGATCCTTCCTGGTCCCATCTGCAGGTGAGAGGAGATACCAGTGGAAGCAGCTGGTAAGAAATCAGAATATTTAATCTTGCAAGATGTTGACCTAAAATGAAGAGGCATATGGTTATGTATTACATAGCACTGGCTTTCACCTTTCCAGCAGACATTTATTTTACTAGACCTATAATAGCTGGTATAAAAGTCATAATGGTGGGCATCCTTCAGGTCTACAATGTTCTATTCTGTGCTATATTTGAGTATGGTTCTTTTGATAAACCTAGTAGAAGGCAAAATTGCATTTTTTTTGAGATAATAATGATGCAGTTTAATGACCACTTCTATGGGAGGGTGTAAAAGAAACTAGGGAGTCAGGAACAGATATGTAAATAAATTAGAGGTGTTAATCAAGAATGCTTAAGGAAGCAAAAAGGGAGCATAACAACATAATTTCTTGAATTACATCCTAATATATCCTAATGCCCAATTGCAGATGACATGGGAACAATTTTTGCAGTAGAAGGAGAAGCAATGCTAGTCATTCCCAGCTTGGGGAAGGACAGAAGAGGAAGAAGGATCTTACACCTCTGTGTCCATCAAGGAACATTAAATGATTAAATATATATTTCTGAAACAACCTAAAATCTAAGACAACGTTGGAGGGATGCATATATCATTTTACCAGCTCACAGATATACTGAAGTGGTTAAAGAAGATTTTAACTGATAAATATAATTCGGGGTAATTTTACTGTCAGTGTTACAAATTCAAATGATTTTAGTGTTAGCCAGACAAGGAGGGAAGTGAAGAAATTACCTATAACTCACCCCAGACTTTTCATGCTGTGCCTCTTCAGAGTCTTTTAACTTGGAGGATTAGTAATGTTGGTGAAACAAGGGCTGTGTCCTTACCACCCCTGACTTTGCACTGCTGTAAACGCTATTGCTGTCAGGTGCTCAGCACAGGGTTTTTGGAGGCAGGGCCGATTTGTTTTCTTTGTTTGTTTGTTTGCTGTCAGGTTAGTTTTCAGCCATGGTGATTCCTGATCCCAGTCATTGTGTGGCCTTGTGAACTTTTTGTGGCAGAACAAAGGCAGGAATGGGAGTGCATAGGTGGGGATGCAAAAAAGGGGAAGTATGCAACATTTTAGTCCTAGTTCTCATTTGTATCAGCTTTAAATGACCATGAAACCACATCTGCCTTTACACAGGTTAAAAAAAAAATCCAAGATATGAACACTACTTAGATGTTACAACATAGCCAGAAGTGCAAACAAAATATCCCCTCCTGTTCCTGACCTCACCACTACTATAAGTCTGCAGCAGCATTTGTTACCATGAAGGATCAGGATCTCCTGTACCCTTTGTCATCCACTTCATTCCTCGTGTTATTCATATATATGCATTACTTAACACAACCATTACACAGGATAAAATACACTACCAGGTGATCCACAGTTACCCTGCCTTGCAGTTACAATATTCAAAGTAGTTGTTGGCAATTCTGTTGCAAAGATCTTAATTTTGTGATTTAATTTTGTGGCATAATGTACTACACGTGACCTGCTGTCAGGCAGCTATGAGCTCTGCCATATGAACCTAGGGAGTTTTTTATATGTTTAAAATGTTCTAAATTAAGTAAACAAACCAAATAACTCCTTTTGAGACTTTTCATAAGCCATTTTAAAGACAATTTGCCAGGCAAAAAGGATGATGTAAGTAGATACAAAATAAGATACTCATCATTTCAATCCCCACCAGAAGAGGCTGCTACTCACTTCTGCACTGCACACATGTGTAGCTGATCACAACTGTGCTTACATTCGAGAAAATAGTGCTAAAGTTCCTCCAATGTGCACCAAATAGTACAAGGCTCTTTAATTTTAATAAACATGCACACACAAACACACTTGATATGCCAACACAGGAGCCTGGAGTATCTGAGACAGGGCATCAGCACCATGCAACAATGGTGCAGTTTGTATTGCTGGCAGCACTGGCATACCACTGGCCAGAACTTCAAAAGTGTCCAAAAGACCAAAGAAACTGCTGCAAACAGAGGGCAATTTTAAATGCCCGTGGAATACTTTGAAGTGATTATTAACAATGCATCCCATAGCCCAAGGCATGCACAAAGTATGTCTGCAAACCAGGCCACTGAATGAAACAGGATTTGTTTATCAGCCCCTCCACCAAGACCACAGAGGCTCCCTCTGAAGCAATTTATTCTTCTCAGCTCCTGCAGCTGAATGTGCCACAGGCATTTTCTGGGGGACAGATTGAGCTAATAAATGGTTGGGTCACTAGAAGTGGTAGTAAGTCCTGTGTGGAGAAAGCCATAAGCCATCTTCCATGTGAGCGGAAGAAAAGGCCCAACGATAATCTTCTGTGCTTGTGTTTATGTTCCTCTCCTGGCAACGCTGGTTTGAATTTTGGTGGCCAAATGCAACTTTCCTGCAACTGCTGGCTCACTGGATATGTTAGCTGAGAACAGAAGAACCAGGTGAGATTAACTGTCGTGTCATGAAGGGAGTAGTAAGGGACTTGCAGTAATTATTGTTAAAACTGGTGCACACCATTTCCTTTTTTCAGGCTTCTGTTTTTCTGCTAAACATTGACCATTTTCCTGCTGTCATGCAAGCCCAAATGACGCCTCCATCATTTGTCTGTATGGGTTGTCTGCCTTTTCTTGGGACCTGGACAAAAGGCTTTCTGGGCATAAATGGCTGCTTTGTTTTCCTGCTCTGATGAGATCTTAGGCAAATGGAGTCAAGATCCAAGTTTGGCAGAAAAAAATTCTGGCCAGGTTTGTAGCCTTCAAAACCATAGTTGAATACTTTGAAGTTAGGATAAAATTTTTCCTCAAATCATTTGTTCTCTGTGAAGAAATTACTTCATAGCTACACTTCACCGTGTGACTAGCAAGTCAGGCATGAAATCAGAAAATTACTCTAAAGAGGCTGACTTAGGATCTCACTTAAAGTGAATATGTCCTTTAAAGCTCAGGGAAGAAAAGAATGAATCTAAGAAACCGGATTTCTTGCAGAACCTGAAGTATAAAAGACTCAAAAATTATAATCTCTGGTTTTGTATGCCTCTTGAATATGTATTCATAACCCTGTTGCCCTATGAACAGATACTGTATCAAGATATTTTTGGCTCGAAGGTACAACCAAGCCACAGAGTTGCACAGCAGATTTCCAGAAAAGGGGGATTGGTTGCATTTAGTTTGTAGTGTCCCTTTATTCTTTAAGACTTTTTAGTTGGATAAAAACAGAACCAAGTTTTTTGTCAGCAAACTAACTTCAGCTGTTGCCCATCTATTTCCATGTATTTCTAAGAAACGTGAATATGAAATGTTTAAATTCTACTTTTTTCTTTGATAGGAGAAGATTAATTAAACAAATATACTGGTTTAATATTTGCTGCTACACTGAGTCCTGAACCACCTGAAAAGATTAGGTGAAATAAAATAGAAGCATTTGGTTTTGCTCACTGATGCTAGCTAACAGTCAAGAGTATAAATTAATTTCAGATGGGAATGCTCTGGCTAGAAATGAAGCCCTGACTCAGAGAAGTAGAAGAGATATTACAATCAAAATTTCTGAACTTAATTTCTTCCAAGTAGGGGAATGACACAAAGATGGAATTCATCCTGTATCCATTGAAGTATTTTGTTCTACCCCTTAGTAACTGCTAAGTCTTTCTAAACAGCAGCATAGACCACTGTTAAGCCTTTCTCCCCACATTTCTCATGCCTTGCTAAAATCATCCCACACCATGTTTTTCAGTGTTTCCCACAACCTTGCAGACTAATGTGGTTTTTAACAATCAAAGTAAAGCAGCAGGAGGATGGATTTTGAATAAAACAAAATAACCATTTGGGAAGAAGTGTCTGGTTTATGCTAAAACAGAAAGACTTTCTTCCCTTTGAATCAGGAAATGGTTTGTTTCTGCTGTAGACATTTCTAAGTATGCTTGTAAAAGCTTTATATTAGGCATCAATCACAAGAATGAAACAGAAGAGAAGACAGCAGTGGCATTCCTCCCAAGTGTTTTTAATCATCAGGCCAGCAGTTATGGTATTTATCCAAGATAATTAGGACACACATACAGCTTCTTGCATTGTACCACTTGGATCCAGTGGCTCAGGACAGCATGGCTTACATCTCTGCACTGCTCTTCAACTGCACTTCATTGAACTCCTAACCTACTGAGTAGCACAAATGGGTGACAATAAGCTCTTATGTGTTTTGTGCAAGGTTCAGCATCACATAAGCCATGCAGTCGCCAGTGGGACTACCCAAGCTCACTGGTGTCAAATCTGAAAGCTGTGGGTCTTAGTCCTGTCAGGTGGCAGAGAGAGTGAGTAAACTGAGACACAATCAGGTCATGTGCATTATAATGGACACGTGTATAGACAAAGGTTGAATTCCCATTATACACCCCCATACAGAACTGATCAAATATCTCTCCCAAGATGTGGAGGTCTGAAACACAGCTAGCTATTCTTTTTCTCAGATCAGTAATGCCAGAGGGACTGACTTTGGGTTTACAAGGAATCTGCAGCAGCTGCAGATACTGTATTTAATTTGACTATGTGGGGCTATATGTAAGGAGCATTACTTTCTCTGGCCTCCAAAGCCCAGAACAGTGTGATATAGTATGGATGTCATACCTGGCATGCTAATATTAATATCATTCACTAACCAATAAAATTCCATGTGAGACTGACATGACTTTCCTATTTTATGTTGAGCCTGACTATTTTTCCTTTGAAAGTGGGTATCATGGAAGTGGCAATTATCAATCTCTAGGTTCAATTTGTAGCTTGAAAACAGGTAAATTTAATGTCTAGTTCTAAGCAGAGCTTGATCATCAACTCACTCATTTATGTCCCTTTACCAAATCTGTTCAAAGAAAGTCTCATCCCAAATTTAGCTCATTGCAAAGCCTCTCCTTTGAGTGGCACTACTTTTATTCATGACTGAAGTGTGGCTCTAACTCTGCTAAATGACTGAGCAACACAGGGTTTATCCATGTGAACATTACTGTGCCCTTCAAAGGGCTTCCAAGTCACCTTCATTCTCTGGGCAAACCCTCAAGGGCCAAGTCACCAAAAAATGTTTCTCTTTACTTCCCCACCCTTTGCCTTTTTTTGCCAGTTCTAAGCAACCCTAAAATATTTGCTACACACTTCTCTGATGCAGGGAGAATAATAATCAGCCCTGGGCCAAGTCACATACAGAAGCAATAGAAGTGTATTGTAACTGAGAGGAAGTTATTTATCTCTAAACTACTTATGTTTAACTGTGCTTAAAAAAAGCTTCTTTTGACCAAATCAAACCTCCAAACACATATATTCACTAAGTATCCAAACATGAATAAAAGATATTCAGAGAAATTTGTGGGAAAACACTCAGAACCTAAATCCAAAAATCCTTACACAGACTTTATTCAGTCAGAACTTGTTCTTAATTAATCAAGGCTAAGCAATGAGTAAAGCTTTCAGAATCTATCTCCTTACATAATTGCATTTTTTTAGTTAGGCTTTTTAATCTTGTACTTTCATACAGTATTGCACCAGCAAACTCACAAACTATAAATGATCTCCTAAAAGAAGTGAAATTCAAACCAAGAGCTTTTGTCTAACTTGAAATTTGCTGCTGCAAGGGATAAATGTGCCAGATCCTTGTATGTGGGTCACTTGTTTTGCCAGACCATCCACTGTATGAACAGACTTGTATCTCTCATACTGAAGAGGGCAGAGAATAAGAATTTTGACTGTTTTCAATATGCAATCATGAAAAACTGGAATATGGAATTAATTGTATTTATATTGTGTGAATTTGCTCTAGCTTAATCTCAGTGCTGTCATTTCCCATCCTAACACTTTAGTACACACATTACAACATCTGCCTACCACTAGAACAGGCACTAATTGGCTGAAGGGTATGGATCAGTAAATTGAATTACTGCCAAAGCCCATCAAAACAGGGTAAAAGACTGTTTGGAGGGCATTTTGAACAAACATGTATAGCCACTGCCTCTGCTTTTCCTCTCCTATCAAAAAATACAGAAATTCAAATACCAAAGCTCTCAATAAATTTTGCAACTGATAAAAATAAAATGAACATGTTTTTAATTACTATTCCCTCTGTGCATCACAGTAACAGAGAGTCCAATCTTTACAAAAAGAAATTTCCTTTGGATCATGAATCAACAACATAATTTCTTACTTAGGTGATATGGGAGCATATCACATAATTGCATGCTCTGGGCAGTATGAATCTGAATCAAATAACGACTAGACTAAAATTCTCCATAGCTCGATTACAATAGGTAATTTTGCAGCTTATTTCCCATTTTTCTTTAACAAATTAATTCTGAAGTTGAGCATTAAGAGTGCACTGTATTAAACTCTGCCTACAGTCAGACCTTAAGAAAGCAAGATAGGAAAAGTTATGGAATACTTTGGCTTGTGTAAACAAAGAACTGTATACTCTGTGCAAAAAAAAATGCATGAAATTTGGTTTCTTTAAGTATATTCCTGTAGCAGTTTGGTTTGTCTTTTTGTTGGTTTGTTTTGGAGGGTTTATGCTTTGTTTGAGTGAATTAGTCTTTTATTGCCTATCACGCACAGGCCAGATTAATAATTCTAAGGCTGGGTTATTCAGATATGAAGGGGGTTTGTTTTTAACTGCAATGTTTCTGTGCTTTGGTTTTCCAATGTGCAACATGTGATCTTTGTTAAAACCCTGCTGTGGAATGCTGACATACACACAGGATTATTTTCCCTGCCAGGAGTTCATACAGATTTATATGAAGTTTGAAAAAAATGCAGACTCAACTTTTATTTTCCATTCAGAAACAAACACAGCTGTCATGCTGGTGACAAATAGCTTTTAATTTTAAACCTTTGGATGAAAGGATCAAGCATCTTTCCTGACCACACCGTGGCAGGATAGAACTAACTCATCCTATGAGTTAAGAACCACATACAGTATCTGTGGGTAACTGGACATAATATTTGACCAAAAGGTTCAGAAAAGAGCTATTCCTAAGCTCACCTACAGACAGACCATGATGCCTGCTTCCTCCTATAGTAGAGATTAATTGCTCTTCTAAACCTGTATGATATTTCCATCTATGAGTACAAAGCAAAAAGAAAGATACCTTTCCCCAGGAGGATGGAGGTACAGGAGGGAATGAAAATGAAGGCTTAGGCAAAGGTTGGGAGTAAGACATAGCTGTCTTAGTCAGAAGCTAGTAACAATCAAATGCTTTCTTCACAAAAAATACTCCGGGCTGAGATACTGTCAGTTGGAACACTTCATAGAATAAATGTTCAAGGGAAGAAATTGCTTTCTCAAACCATGGTTTGTCTGCAAGGCCACTCAACAAGTCTTGCAGAGAATGGTCTCAGTGTCAATGTATATCCTGCCTGAACTAACTGACAAGATTTCTGCAGTAATCCCATCAAATCTTGACCTTGCTGGAGGGTTTGCACCTGTAGAGTGCCAAATTTCATTCTTTGTTTTCTCTTTTAAACCCTCATCCATTTAATTTGCTGAGATAATGCAGAGGCGAGACAGCCACCATACAGCACTGGGGCATGGAAGTGAAAACCATGTGTGAGCCATCTGTAGGCCACTGGACTCCCCAACATCTGCTACCCACATTCCTATGTTATATGGCCACATCATCTCCTGAGGTCCCTGAGCAGGCTGTGCCTTGCAGAAGAAAGGCTGTGCTGCTGCTGGGCTTCCTCTAGCTGGGAGGCTGGGTGAGATATTTCTACCCTTCCCACCACAGGGAAACACAGTCTTTGTAGCTTTAGTTGTTTTTGGTTTTGTGGTGTAAACTCCACTCTGGTGTGGTTTTAGGGTAACCACAAAGGCAGTGTCCCTGGCTGGGTGGCTCTTGGAGGCCCACAGCAAGAGGAGGCAGCTGGGCACCAGCACCATGACTCCATATGGAAGAAGCTCTTGCTCCTCTTGCCCCCAATAAATCTCTCACCATTGCTATAAGGAAAATTTGTCTATCTGACTACTCTTGCCTGAACTTAAGTGTCACTTGCTGGTGAAGGAAATCAAGAGATTTCCTGACCCAGAAAGTCATTATAAATGTGTTTTCTTTTATGATGCTGTCACTTTGACACTTCACAGCAGCTAAGATCTGTGCCTACTACTCTACACAGATAGAAATGTTTACACAGTTTATTTCCAGGCTGAGATTTTAAAATATGAAGCGATCTGAATATATTAATATATTATTGAGCCTGAGGGAGGAGTTGCAGGGAGTTTGTCCTGTGTTGGCTGGAAGAGACAGCTCTGTAAAAGTTGTAATTAGTAATTTTGCTATGTGGTGTTACAGACTTTTCCTGCCCAATAGATAATTGTAATGCAATTCATAAAAAAAAAGTTTAATTCCATGGCCACCACACCCACATCAAGGGGGCCATCCAAGCACAAGACTTTCTGAAGTAAAAACAGTGCTCTTCAGTCTTTTTAGAAATTGGTTTTCCCCAAACCCAATTTCATGTTCAAGCTCAAAGCTAGAATACTTGATTTACATAATATAATGCAAAATACTTATATTCTATAAATCATCATAGTCATCTGACTACCTCAAAATAAAAGTACAGTAGGCAAATTATCTACCAGAAGAAACTAAACTATCCTAGACTTCTGTGAGACTAATAAGTTAATAATCTGAATGACTGAATGTGGTAAACAAAGCATATCTAATAGCACTTTTAAAGCTTTCCAATTGTCTAAAATGCCATTTGCCAGAAATTTTATTTTGCTCATAAAATATTCTATCCATAATGGAATAGGAGCTTCAAATTGTTGTGCTGTTCATGTAATAAGAATTTTTATTAGTTCTAGGAACTGACTAGAGTATCTGTAATGAGAAGAAAATATTGCTCTGAATTTACTCCATCTCTGGCTTTATATTTCTAGGTAAAAAGTCAAAGGAAAGGAGTTTGAGCTTTACCCTATCTAAACTTATCTGCAAAATATACTCAGATGTAGTTTGAAAGACAGACACAAATAGTGTGTTTAACCTTAGGAAGCATTTGGGTTTTCCCTAATCTTGACCTGCTACATAGCTGAAAGTGGCAGCCTTTGAATGTTTTTACAAAAATATTTGCTTTTTATTAAAATTTGGAATGGAGAAATGGATTAACAAGGCTCTTCCTCTCCCTTTCTTTTTAACCTTGCAAACAGTTTAGTCATGAACCTCTGCAGGTCAGTATGTTCTGTGGTATTTTTCTGATAGTGATAAAAAAACTTCAGGTATCTCAAGGGCTCAGTTTAATCTGTCAAGCATAGAACAACCTTTTTTCTAAAGATGTCTAATTAATAGACCAGTCATTCAGCAATGAGTTCTGCATAATGTTCGTTTCTGTGGGAATTTTTTCATTACAATTATACATACAAAACCAGAGGGGAAGTGTACAAAATGAGTCAAAGCTGCAGAATTTTGACATCCTGGAATTATGTACTGCTTAAAGTCTGAATGCTAGACACTCTGTCCATCTGCTTCTCTTGTTGATTTATTGACTAGCCCCATGAGCTTTTGATATTGAATATTGGTGTCTAGATGCTGGGAAAAGCACCCAATCCAGCAGTCATAACCATACAAAACTCTCCTTGGTCCCAGCCTTGCTGTTCATGATACACAGTGCAGATTTGCTGCCAAGGCCAATAAGGACTGGAAGAGAGAAATCCTCAAGATTGTAAAGGGCAGTTACCTTGGTAAAGACTAAACTGGAGTGAGTATACAGGCACTGTGCAACTGGGTGAAGGAGTAAAGGTTCCAACATTGGGGCACTAGTTAGTAAGGACTGTAAGGCTGCTTCTTTACATGAGAAATATCTACAGCTTACTGATTCTTTCTTATGAGCCTTTTTTCTAGCAAAACGTAAGTTACTATTTAGTACATTGAACCATTAGTAAAATTTTAAAGTGCCAGGGCAAAAATAGAAATACAGGCTGAGAAAAGGAGCAAATTATTTTTTTTTCTTTAAAAGAAAAATCTATTGACAGCAAAATAAAACAGAAAGTTGTCATTAATCTCAGTTCATCTTCATATGCAATAAACGCACCACACATTGAATATGTTTGGCTATTTCAGGTTTTTTTCATAGCCCCATTGGCATTTCCATAAACCTCTTGGAAGCAGTCAGCTTTTCTGCATTCCAATTTGCCCTAGTTTAAGAGTGCATTTTCCTGTTTTTAATCATCCATAATCTCCCAAAACCCTCACTCTTTATAGCAATCTCCTAGACAGCATGAGCAGTTGATGACAGTGCACAATGTATGACATCTCCATGCTACTCCTAGATGCAAAAGTCATGTCATGTCCTAATCCAACCAGCAAGTATTAAAATAACAGATTGAAAAACAGTTAAGGAAGTGGAGGGTTTGATAGCTGAATAGATGGCTGAACTTTGAAGATGTGGAGGAAAACTTGAAATTTCTAAGGAATCCCACTCAGTTTATTTAGCACTCTTTTCTTTCTGTTTTAACTCCTGTTGATATAGGATGATATAATTCTTTGTGAAACAAGGCAAATAGTGTATGTGAAGCTTGCTTTCTCACAGAAAACCTTCATTTTCTCTTCAGTGATAAACACACAGGTGGCTTGCGAAATTATTCACTTGGAAGCACTGTTAAGTTGGCCCACATTTCTCCTAGAACCCTTGACCTGAGGACTCCCTGCTCCAGCAGCTTGAGAGGAATGCACTTTCTAAAGCTGTTTTACTAGCATTCATTCTGTTGACGCGGCTGTTGAATTACAGAAGACAACTTGCACTGCAAGTCAGCCATGGAAATACTTCTCTTAAACATGTTAACTCATTCCCACAGTCTTGACAAAAGCCCAAGCCAGCTGCTAATCTGTATTAAATCAAGAAAAGACAGGTGGTTGGAATTTGTGTTCAATCAATTTATTAGTTTATTATGTGGCTTGAAAGCCTGAGATGAAATTTTTCAAAGTTTTGTCTCAATTACATGGATTTTGATACTAAATACATTCTTTTCCACCAACAATAGGAGTCATGAAATGTTTTCAAGCTTTTTCTACATACTATTTTTACAAAATATTCTTACATGAAACTTGTTAGTTTGGCCAAATACAGAAATGAATTGTCCAATATGTCATAGCAGCAACAGTAGCATTAAGATTTAATCAACTTATCATTTGGAAAGGAGGCTTTGGTTGCCAGTGGAAGTATTAAGGGTACACGTTTTCAATGCAAGTTTCTGAAGAAATGACAAGGCAAGGTCTTTGAGAATCTTTCCTGTAAGAAAAATAAGGTTTCATGCAAGACACAATGACAAAATCTTGACAGAATCATGAGTAGGGTTAAGACTTGGTTTTAACAAGTAGGATATTAATCTTACAGCTTAAATTCATTTTGTGTATCCATTATTTTCTGTATTTAAGAATACAACACTCATACTCTCAGACGTAGCTCCTCTCTCTGCATAATCCTCCTACTCCCTGTTGTCTCCCCCAGTGAAAATGATAGCCCTTCTTGGCAGGTCATTTACAAACATTAAGAAATGCTTCCTGATCCAAACAGGAACACTGGGTAAGACAATGGAAAAAAGAAATAATGCAGTGATGTTGCTATCTCAAAGTCATGCATGATTCCAGGGATGAGGTGGAAATATAAGCCTCCTGGTGCTCTGTACACTGCTCTCTCTTTTTTTTCTCTCTCTTTCCTTCTCCCTCCTTCCTTTTTCAGTCTGAAAAGACCTTTTTTCAGACTCCTATCTAAACTTTTCTCCCTTGCTTATTTTCCCTTCCCCAGCTCTCTGAAGGCTGTCTGCATGAGTCACAGCTACTACAGTGACTAAAGTGTCAATATATCTAGAGATAACCATCTATGCTGACATGTTATATATTTAAACTTTAGTCTAGCTAGAATCATTCCTAGAGTACCAGGGACTCTATATGGCTCTTAGCATACTGAACTCAAGTCTTCTTCACTATGAGGGTGATGAGACACTGGAATAGGCTGCCTAGAGAAGTTGTGGATGCTCCATCCCTGGAAGTGTTCAAGACCAGGTTGTACAGAGCTTTGAGCAAACAAGTCTACTGGAAGGTGTCCCTGCCCATGGCAGGGGAGTTGGGACTAGGTGATCTTTAAGGTCTCTTTCAACTCAAACGGTTTTATTATTCTAATTGATAATATACTTCAGGTCTTTCGCAGTGCAAATTTCTGCTTTTTTTAAACTAACATCTCAGACAGGTAGTAATCTTACAGAATTACATGTCTCTATCACTTTAGTTGAAATAATTCTTCAGAAATAACTTGGACAATACTGCATCTGAGAAAACCTTGTAGAAGCTGTGGTTTGATTGTCTAAACATATAAAGTAAAGCTGCATTTTTATTTTCAATGGAGCAGCATTGAATTATTTTTAATAAGTAGGGGATTTCTTTCTGCACTTGCGATATTGACTGCCCTGCTTTTTAATTGATTCTGTTTTGCAATATTAGATTATAGGTAGCATTCATGAAGAGCTCCAGATTCTCAACTGGCTTTGAAACATGGAGAGCTCTGTCAGCATATTGGTGTAGTTCCCATTGTGACCAATTAAGTGGGAGGATACAAGAGTGGGAAGACGCAGAGGTTACTTGAGCAGTTTCCTTCAGATACTGGGCAGAGTTCATTTGGCAACACTTCCTACTGCATGAGGAGAAAGTTGGAAAAACTTCGCAACCATATGCCAATAAACAAAGAAAAGTTTGGTGGTTGCTTCTGTTCATGGCTGGCTTTGGAGGAACAGGGATTTCAAACCACCCTGAAAATTAAATTGTCTGCTGATAACAGCTAGATCTGAGCTGTGGAATGGGCTCTGCTTATTTGCATATACACAATGCTGCCCACTCCTACACACCCAAACACTGTTTTCATTACATTACCTGTACACTGACTTTGCTGGTATTACTGCACCATAATTTGCAGCATTATCATTCTGTAGAGACTGGCAGACAACATTTTAAGGTCAGAAACCTGAGATGATTTCATGGATGTTTTGATTCTTCTTAGTTGTGGAGTTAAACTCCTTGATTAAGATTCTCTTTCTGCTATGTAGATATTCAGAAATTATGTGAAAAAGCATGAGTCTAGCCCTACAAGCCATTATTCACATGAGTTAATTCCCTAACTTTATGGAATTACTCATAGGAATACGTTTGTAAAATACCGTCCTACTTATAGTGGAGAAAATATGGCAAATTAAAAAAAAATACTGTTTCTTGACAAAAAATGTAGTTTGTTTGTATTTCAAAAGTAACACTTATTATAGTTTTCACAAGAGAGATTAAAGTTTTAGCTAAAGCAAGCAGTGCTTTTACTTTCTTATTGCACATCTTTTGGGCTAAGAAAAACTTGAGGTCCTGAAAAATTCCAATAGTGTCTTGTATTAAAAGTGTTAAAACCTGAATTAAAGAACATAATTCAGATGGAGTTCTGGTGACTGTGCCAAAGATTACATCGTTGGCTGCTGACTGCATCCAGATTTTTAGAGCAGGTGTGTTGACTCATTCTCTGAGAAGCACGAGGAGAAACACTGGCCTCACTCCAAGCCCATAACACAGGACTAACCCAGCTCCATCGCTGCTTTGGGACAAACCATCACTGTCAGACAACACAGTCTTCATGGAAATGCAAAGTATGGCTTTAACATGGTATTCCAGAGAGATCAGCAACACTCTGTCCAAAGGCTACGGGAGGATTTACATCCCGAGTTTAGTCACTTCACTGCTAACAGAGCTTGTGTGTTGGGAGGTTTATTGTGATCGCAAAAGCATCAGCCCCTCAGATGGCAAATTTTCCTGAGAAAGCTGCTGGATGCTTGGCCTGAGACTCCTAACCAGGTTTGGAAAGCACATGCCTTTTCCATTTGCCATTTTGAACATTGTTGCCATTTTTATTGGAGTCTGTCCATGCTCACTTTACCCTGGCCTCTGTTATTCTCAATATCACTGTATTTGTAATCTTGCTGGTACCTTCCTGTTTACCGTTTTTCACCCAAATGATGTGCATTATAGGACAATTACAGGAGTATATTTTAATTTAACTCAGTGTATTAAGGATGAGATAGTAAGGATATTACTTTACAAGTTATTTCCTTTTAACTGTAACTTGTCTTCTTGGCAATCTGAGGAGCAGATTGATACAACGTGAAAGAGCGTTCAAAGATGATATCTGCCTCCTGTCCCCTTTTCCCTTTTTTTAAATCTCCCACAGAAGGCTTGGAAGAACCCATAGGCCTTGTCGAGATACCTCAAAGCTAGCAGTAATCAGTGAAAAGAGGACACCTTTATGGAAAACTGTTTTCCTATACACATGATTAAATGTAACTGTTATTTGTGGCATGGCCTTAATTATTTTTGAAAGTAAAGGTTGCACCTATCAGAAGTGCTAATGTTTGGGTTATCCAGTGTCATCACAATTGAAATCTCAAGAGTTCAATGAGCACATTCAGTTGCATAGAGAAGTATGATGGAAACCAGAGAGCCATTCTAGGGACTAGCTGAAGTTCATGGCATATCTTTCTGCCCATTTGAAAAATACAGGTAATGAAGTACTGAAGCCCTATGTCACCATGGTGTTTACATTTGTGTATAGGCAAACAAAACATGTATTTGCACAGTGTGTTGGCAAGCAGAAGAAGAAAACTGGGAAATTAATCAACAGATCTCTCACATTCACTGATAGCAGTAGCTGACATTTTTATTGCTAGTATCAAAACGCTCAAGGGAGGCTGGATCTGCTCTATAGTTTCAGTGCAAATAACAAGCACTTCTGTGAAAGTCAGGAGAATGATGCCAGCCAGAAAACTAAATATGTTTAAATAGGAGAAGCTGTTCTAGCAGCCTCATGATAGCAATTGATTAGGACTAGGTTTTCTGGGAAGATTTACACAGTGTTCACAGATCTGTCAGGTGAAGAAACAGGCCTTCATGCCAAACTTGAAAGCATTCACCTTTCACAGACCTTTAGTCTTGATTATGAAAAATGGAAGCACCTAGAAATATGTCACACATCTCAAGTAATTTTGAGAGTTTCGAATTTCATAGCGGAAACTGCCCTTTGAAATATATTTTTAACTCCTGAATATCTGTGACTATTTTATTCAAGGCATCCACTAGTTCAAGCAATGCTTTCCTACAATGTTCTGTACATTTTGTGACAAGAAGTAAATTTCTGGAAAAATGATAAAAGGTATATATTTAACAGGCTGATTCTACATTAGGTTCACCTTAAATCCTAGTTCTGAGTCTCCTCTCCTTTGCTGTCTTTTGCTTCCACAACTCATTTTCTAAACTCAACAGGGATATTTGAAATAGGAAATCAAGATGTGAGGGAAGAAGCTTGGTGTAGTTACTGTATGGCAACCCACATTCCAGCTCACAGCTTATTACAGGCATTGCTGACATCTGAGAGCTGGGGAAAAAACTGGGATGTTAAATCTGCTTATTTGTACAGCAAAACTTTTTCCACAAAGTATTATTTTACTTCATGGAGCCAAGGGCAGACTGCAGCACCAATGTTAGTAGAAATTAAATGTTGTGTTAATAAGGGATCGTAATGAGACAATGTAGCTTTATTAACTTAGCATAGATATAGATCATTGACCAAAACATTAATCATAAGCATTCCTCTACTGACCTCCCAAAGGGCCAGACTCCTCCAGCCAGGTTTATTAATCCCCATGGGAATAATAATATCCTGTTTCAACAGTGAGAAGCAAACACTTGTCTTGGTTTTAGTTGATGGATAGTCTAACAATTTTTATTTTTTTAAGAGAAATAACATCACTCTCCTTGTCTGAGACCAGACAGCATGGTAACAGGAAGAGTTTGAGAATCTCTGCTGGGTGGGATCATTGGTGATGTACTGAGTACTCCCTGTCATTACACCAAGTTTTCTTTCTCTGGCTAGTTTCTTTCCATGATGCTATTTCCAACATATGGAAAACTCATTGCTTAGTACAATACTTCCCCCTCCTGTGTGTTGTATCCAAAAGTGACCTAAACACAGTGAAATAATAACCCCACAGTTAATAATAGTGTAAGACTATCAGCCAGCTGCAGCAGATTTTCCAGAGGGTATATTGACATCTCGCATATGTGTTTGCAAATATACTCTTTTCAGCTTCTCTAACTTATATGTGTTCATGGCTAAAGCTTATCAGGTGAAATACTCATGGCCTACTTATTTTTGCCACTGTTTCAAAGTCCTTCGCTTTTCTGGAAATGTAGGTTCTTCTTCCTCTAGAGCACTTAACCTATATATCAGCAAGGAATGGGCTGACACAACTCTTTAATAAGTCATTTTTAGTCCACTTTTTCCAGCACCTATCTCTTTCATAAGATAAGAGAACAGAGCTGAGGAAAAAGGATACATACTGAACATTTCCAATCTCAGGTTTACGTTTAAACAGTCTCCTTGTTTGCTTTTCTGGGACCACTATTACAGAGAAATAATTTTTTGTTCATTCATCTATTCTTACTAAACATTTCTGTTTGCCCTTACAGAAACATAAAAAGTGAGCATAAGCTACAGAATAATGTTAAGATCAGGCTTTCTTATCAGCAAGTATATTCAGTTCTCTCTTTTTGAGGTGAGACAAACAATATGAGCTAGATCCTCCACCAAGCCAGTGGGACATAATAAGGACTATAAATAAATCCCTTACTTCTGGACTTCATTAGGATAAATCACAATTATTAGTAAGCCCATGTGCGTTTTGCTGTAGCCCTCAGAAGCCCACATCACCATGACTAAGCAACAAACAAGTATATTCAGTTCTCTCTTTTTGAGGTGAGACAAACAATATGAGCTAGATCCTCCACCAAGCCAGTGGGACATAATAAGGACTATAAATAAATCCCTTACTTCTGGACTTCATTAGGATAAATCACAATTATTAGTAAGCCCATGTGCGTTTTGCTGTAGCCCTCAGAAGCCCACATCACCATGACTAAGCAACAAACTAAAAGAT
>NW_008687561.1:814-18200 GCF_000695815.1 Acanthisitta chloris | reverse complement strand
TGACATGTTTCTAACATGTGGCATCTCTTGGCCTGTGATAAAGTTTTGATTACTCATGTACGTATATGCTCTATGCTGTTACATCTAGCTGGAGAACAGATATATTTGCATCTATTTTCATTCATCAGCTGTGCACCAGCCACAACAGAGATTCCTTAATTTTGTTCTCTCCTCAGACAGGAGGCAACTTTTTAAAAAGTATTCAGCTAGGTGCCATGAGATGACTTCATGGAATTCACGTGGCTTCAATATAAGGCTAAGCACACACACAGTAAGGGAGAAAGGCATTTCTCTTGCAATCCAAGTTTTGGGAGGGTGGAGAGTGAAAGCTGGAGGTACAAATCCATCTGCTGTGCCAGATCCCTCCCTCCTTTCTACGCAAGTCTTCTGGCTGAAGTAGCATCCAGAGCTCTCAGCCAGTTCTGTGGGTCAGAGGACCCAGGACAACATTGCAGGCTCCCACAAGGGCTCTGGGGCAATTGCAGGCTGTCAACAAAATCTTCTTGGATAACAAAGCAGAGTATGAATAAGCCACTTCCCTTCTGACAACAGAGAAGTCCAGAAACAGAGATTTTTCTAGCAACTGGGCTTTAAGAAGACTCTATGGAGACAGGAAACATGACTGGGAAGCAGCACCTGGAGGGGGAAACTTGAGTTTGGAGCAAATCAAAAGCCAGGTTCTGAAGTCCATGGCAGATAGTGGAGGCAGAGGCAGAGCTTGTGGTTCCCTGCATAATTCAAAGGTAAAGGGTGAAATGCTTAACAAAGAAACTCTGGTTTGTCTGAAATTATGCTAGGGTTTGTTTCACAGGTCTTTACAGTACACACAGGAATGACAGGAGACAACATACAACCTTTGTAACCCCCCCGGCCTTTTCTCGTGGCTGCCTCCTACATCTACTCAGTGCAGGTGTCTGTCCCAGGAAATTGTTGTGCAGGCAATGTGCATGTCTGCTGCCATGGATGACCCTCTGCAGAGTCTCCACAGGCAATGGATTGTGACAGAAAGCCTTTTTCTCTGCTTGTGCTACAGGAAATGCTTTCACCATGCTTTCTCATGTCCTTGAACTGTCATCTAAAATTCCCTCTGTTGTTTCCATCATTTCTTTACCTCTTCTTGCACCCTAAAGAGTTCCTGCAATATTAGCTCAGATTGCTGTATTTTGGTACTGTGGCAAATAGCTAATTTCATCTGTTACCACATGGAGCTTGATGCTTTTTAGCACAAGTTCAGCTTTGAGAAAAATTATTTACTCTTTCATGAAAATTTTTGCAATGTCTTCACTCACTTATTCACATGGGACAAGCCCTGCCAAATATTTTAACATTAAAGGAAGTAAAAGTGGTTCTACTTGGAAATCTTACAGAAAAGTCAAGTCATACACTGACTCCTTGAACAAAATAACAGCTGCAAAAAGCTGATGACACAGGCTTTAAATGTTACCATTGCAAAATCATGAGGAAATTGTAATTTAATTATGTTTAATTATCTTCCATTTGAAGAAAAACAAATCTATAACCCAGCATTTCAAATGTAATTGCCTCAGTAAGGTGCTTTTTTATGGTAAAAGTGTCAAAACACCAATCATGCATTCACAGATCTATGCTGAAGAACTGACTTATCTATGCTTAATAATTCATGAAAATGTACTATACTATGTGTGCAAAGGAGATAAAATCAGTCAAAACACATGAAATTGTTTTGCTGTCCTACTCTTGCAAAATGGAACAATTCCCATTTTCCTAATATTTCATACCACTGAAGTTGTAACTTTGCAGCCTGTGCTATTCTCAGTTACATGGTATGAACAGGAAGGTTTCTGACACTTTAGAGACTTCTTCAGCCATTCCTCAAATGAAGTTCTTTCTGTTCAGTTCTCTTCCTGAGAAATGTGATCAAGGTAAATTCAAACTCCTCAGGCAATCCTTATTTTATTTCAAAATGTGTCCTTCCACCAGAGTCTACATATAGGTATAAAAGAAAGATGCAGCTCATTAGGTAACTAGTCTAGTTTTGAGTTTGAAAAAACTGAGCTCTAGGAATCTGAGCTCTGGATATTAAGTTTATACTTAACAAACCTACAAACCATTGGGAGATCTACCCATCACTGAATGCCAGAAATTATGAAAGTGATCTTAGAGTACTTTGTGTTCCTGACAGGGAGTTCTAGGGACTCACTGCCTTATTGCATAATATTGAACACTAGCAACCAAACATCTGTTGGCAGAGAACACAAGCTGCAGATAACTGTAGTATTAAAATGACCAATAAATAAATATTCCTGGATGCTTAAAATTACTTTGGTAAAGTAGTACAGAACAGCTACACCAGTAAGATTCTGTCTTGTATCAAGGAATTCATATAATACAAGGTTAGTCCTAGACAAGAAGACTATGAATGTAGTGATAAGGCAAAAGTAAACAACATGGGATGCATATCTGAATACATACATTACACCAAATACGTACATCAAATGCAATCTGTTTTCTCCTTCTCTAAAACAACACAGAACTTAGTTTCTTTCATGACATCCTTGATGTAACCTTTATATTTAATGGCACCCTCAAGACACTGACTTGCATTAGGAGCAATGTGCAGCCACCCAGGTGAGCTCTCCTCTCTGAGGTTAAGATGTTCCCTTTTCTGAGCCCTGCAATTGTCAGATGCATGCTGAGGACAGAAACTTCCAGCAATTTTGGGTTTTGTGCTGGGACCAGGTGAGCTTTTTCTTCTGTTGCAATGGTGCAAAAGTGATGCACAAGCCAGACATGTGCTAGAGGATATAGGATGCTGTGAGTGGTGCCTAAGGGTAAAGTCCAGAAAAATTGTGTGCTTCGGTCTCTCTAACTGTAAAATGCATTAAAATTACTTTCAGACTGAAACACTGTTTGCAGCATGCTTTGCTAACCTCAGTTGTAAGTGTCACAGTAATGCAAACAAGTGTGATTCTTCATTCAGTACTATAGGCTCCATAGTCCAGGAACAGCACAGACAGACATGGATTTTTTCATCATCTTTGTTCCTAATGTACAATCAAATACAGAACAACTCCATTTTCTGAACTCAAATTATAACTATAAACAAAGAAATACCTATCTGGTTTTTGGTTTTCTTTTCCCTAGAGTAACTGGAAAATACTCAGGTAGACTATAGCAGTTTGGCTGTTAAAGATCTCTAAGAAATTACTGGCAGTAATTATAAACAAATGTTTTTCTGTAACATATAATCAGTAATCAGAAACTGCTAGGAAAAACAGAGATGATGTGAAATCAGTCACCATAATGTGTTTTGACAAGTCTTCTAATTAAGAAAATAATTACCTAAACCACTAAATATGCAGAAAAAACATAACTTTCAAATCTGGCAAATGATGAGCCTGTTCCTTCTAATTTTCGTCTTTAATTTTTTTTTTTTCTGTGAAATGGGAGAATCTTCTGAAACATATCTGTCATTGCAGCTAACCCTCCAAAGGGAGGTATCCAAGACTGTTATTTCTAGTGCCAAAACAAAACAGATAGTTGGCAGTCAAAGCACACCCACCCATAAAGTACATTTTGGTCAAAAGTAGGCAATTCCATTTTGTCTCCAAGGCTCACATCCCATCCTTAGCTCATCACAGATGGGTGCCTCATCAGTCACAGCTGTCTGAAACAACCAGATATCTCAGGCACTGCAAAGAGTGAGGAGATTGCATTCTTTGTTGATCAGTACGAACTTGCTTTTTTGATACCTATTTCCCACCCTCACTGACCTGATTTTCAGCATTATTCAGGATTATCCCTTTGAAAATCTCCAGTGGGAGATAATCCCTAACTTTCACTATGCAATCAGTCTCCAGGCAAGGGAAGGTCCATGTGGTTTAGGATTTTTGTGCCACTCTTTCACCACTTCCTTCTTCCTCTTCTCACATGATTTCATCCATAGTAGTCATTCCTCACATTATTTTTCACTTCCTGGCATCAAAGAAATAAATTAATTCATTAATCAAAGATATTGTCCAAGGGATCAGGAATGAATAAAATAGATATCAGTGTCATCTAATATAACAGAATTCAATATTAACTTGGAGCTGCACCTCTTCCAACTGCAGATGCTTTTCAGTCATCCATATCCACACTTAGCATGTTTCAGAAGATCTTTTGCATGTGATATTTCACCAGGTCTGCCTCTTCTCATTTTCTTCTGGCAGCACTCAGACATAAATGCACACAGCAGCCCTCTCACATGAAGTGCCTCTCTGAGCTCCCATTCTGAGCAACTTCATATTCTAGTAAGGAAGAGCTGAAAAACCCACAACTCCACAACCAAAATAAAACAAAGTAACAAATTGAAAGGCAATAAAAACTGGTAAGAAACAAACAAGCAAACGAAAAAACTGGGATCAAACTCTGATCAGGGTAAACAAAAGCCAACTGTGCCAAGGTTCTGCCTAAAAGAACAAGAAGATTTCCATCCACCATTTCACCATTAAACAGAGCTCCATCCTTGAAGAGTTTAGAAACTGAAAATTATTGGGCAAAAAAAAGCTATTTCTAAGATGAAATTTTCATGCTCAAGTGTGAAGTAAACACCTTCCACCCAAGGCAAGGATTGATCATGGGTGGAGCATATGCAAGACTCAGGAAATGCATAGCATGTTCCTGTGATATGGATGACCTCTGGCAGTCCCCTGGATATCCTGCTTGTTGTTGTTATGAGGGTTATGGTAGTACACACATTTTTAGCACATTTTGCTGCTGGTTTGGTAGAGGGAAAGAAGAAAGTTGTAATCAGAACTTGTCACTTGCCTGACTTGCATTTTAGATGTTTTCGTATCGGCTACATTTAAAAGCACTGACAGGTGACAAATTAGAACAAGTAAGAGATGGAGAAGACCTACAACATTGACATTTCCATTCTCCCAGCAAGGCAGGACCAAATCTCTTGCTCGTTTTCCAGCAATTTACCAAGTATCTTGTAAAAAAACTGTTTTTACCACACATGAGTGAGTATCATTGTCAGGAAGTCAAAGGGAATGCAAATTGAACCTAACAAAACCTCTTCTTAGGGCTCAAAATAGTTCTTTTGTTTTTTTTCCTTAATATCCATGCATATCCGACTTGCTGATATCTTCCAGAAGCACAAGTTCCAAATTTATTTCTGAGAAGAATTTTCCTGGCCCATCAAAAGCAGAAGATACAGGAAATGTATAAGAAATGTCCATATAGCTGTCACCATGATTTCCAGGCTGGAAAATCTGAAGAACTTCTCAGAAAATACAGTTGTTTCTCACATTCTGTGATTCTTCTCAGTCTCATGCATGAAAATGATACTTTGTTTTATATGCAAGTTTTGCAGTTAAATGTTACAAAGGGGTACTTTGACATTTTTATGGCCTGTTTTAATTAACTGATGCAAAATCTGCTCTTCTGAGTGATTCACTTATCCTATCAACCTTTCTATTTTTGTAAGATTAGATCAGGAAGTTCACATTAAGCTTCTCTTCCTGGAATTCCAGTTGAACATTATTACCCTTTGTTTAGACTGTATCACTTATTCAGCTGATAAGAGTAAACTATTCCACTGGAGATACAGAGATTTGGCAATTTTGATCCCTCGAGGAGTATTCTGTATTTTCCAGTAAATTACTATACCACTACATGCTTCAGGAAGCTACTAAAAAATATTACATATTTTGAATCTGCAGACATGAAACTGTATCCTATTGCAATGATGTGTCTCAGCAAAGCATACATAATAATTTTTGTCCTTGACAGTAGGAGGCATATTATAGGTTTGCATCATTCAGTTCTCAACAAAATCCCACAGCTTGATCCTGATCTTCAGGATACTGCAAAAGAACTCAAGTGAAAGACTAGATACTGATTCTAAGAGAATAAAAAATTGGAGTAAGACATATTTTTAATTCTGAAGTAATTTGTCCTGTTTTAAACTTGCCAATGAAATCTTAAAGTCGAGGTGCATTCCTAAGGGAAGCATTTTTAAATGCCAAAGATACAACTTCAAGCAGGAAACCTAAGCAAGATTTGTAGTTCAGGTTGTTGCAATGATCTTTAAAAAACTATGAATTAACAGTGATGTAAAAATATGCACACACTCTTTAATTCTGGACTGTTTGCTGAAATTATGTCGCCTGAACTCTTAACTATTACATTTGTTTTACTCTGTAGTATCCTGGATTCTGGCATATACATGAAAACTGCCTCGATTTACAATGCATTTAACTTGTCAGATTATTGTGGTTGATTTGTTTTACTTTCTGGTTCAAATGTTTTTTGCCTTGGTGGTTTTCAAGTTTTAGTGTTGGTTTGGCATGTTTGTGTTTGTCTGAGTTGTTTTGGTTTTGGGTGGAGTTTTTTTTCCCTAGGACAATGCCTAGCTTTGCAAATAAACACATTCATTCTTAAACTTACACCTGAATTTCACGTTATGTTTGCACCAGAAGCGGGTAACACTCCAGCTATGCTTCTTACATAGTCTAGCTGAATCCCAAATTCTTATTTCCCAGGATTTCCTTTGGTGCCTGGATCCAATTTGTCTTTCAGCATGAATTAGGGTAAAAACTCAGCTTTTCTCTGCAGCCAAAGATATCTGACATCATATTTACTGATACTCTTAAGTGAGGACACTAATCTATAGCCTTATTTAGAGTGCAGATTTTCCAAATCATCTAAAATATATGGGAGCATAGTGTGATAAGCATTTCTAAACTCATAAAAATTACAGATATATAATTATATATATTTATACAATAGACACACAGACTTTATATAGATCTTTATATCTTTTCATGCATTTTATTTTCTCATATTTGTAAAACATGAAGTAAAACTAAATCTGCATTAAAAATACTTTTACTCTTCCCCAAATCTATCAATGTCACGTTCCCTTGCATATTAAGCAAAATCTCCATAAATAAAAGCAAATCATAAAGACTTAATAAATGTGGCTGTTTGAAGAGGTCAAAAAACTTATATTGATATTAACTTAGAGAAGGACTAAACCTAAAAGGGTTCATAAAATAACTTCATGTCTAACCCTAATTACTGCAAACAAAGATCAAAAGAAAAGCTTATCAAAAGTGGAGACAGTTTATTTCCATCTTGGAACAAAGGACAAAAGACACAGTGTCTTGTCCTTCCTTTGAGGTTTCTCTGTCAGCTCCTTTCCACTCCCTTTCCTGATAGGTTGCAATGTCTTGATCTGGAGACTAAAACAAAATAATCAATTCTGGGGAACATGTCAGCTACTTATTTTTATAACAGGAACAATGGAAATAGCATCATATTGTTAATAGAGGTAAAAGTGATTAAAAATACCCTCTTGAGTTTTCCTTTCTAGGTCCTATTACCACAATGCACTGGAATTGATCCAGAACAAACTATAACTGTAGATATACACATTTTTACAGGACTCAGAGAACTGTTGATTCATCTTTAGCCTGTGAAGAAATGCTTGTCTTTTCAACTGCTGCTATATGAATCAAGAATAACTAATTAGACCTTTTATGCACACATTTATTTTTTTTTCAAATTGCTATTTCAAATATAAAGCAAAATAGAGGTATTTATTTCTAAATCAGTCTTAGAGAGTATACTTGGGAAATCCAAGAGCCTTTATTTGCTAACACTGCAAATTGCAGATCCACATTCTGTGGCATGGCATATAGTAGGCATAGTAGCATGTTCTCAAAATGACACTGAGAAATTAAGTATAAAATTAAGTATAGAATGAAAAGGACATCACTCTCATAGGTAACATCTTTAGGACATATACTAAACTTATGCATAAAGAATGTTGCATAATACTTACCAGGATTAAAAAAGTAGCAGAAAGTTCTCCAGAATTTTGAACAGGCAGAGAAAATTTTGTTCCCTGTCCCACAGAGAGATGCTATTGAGAACACCAGTGCAAATATCGCTAGTGTCTTTTCATTTCCTTATTAAAAAAAAATAAAAATCCCTGTGTTGATTTTGAATATATCATATCCAGAATAAGCTTCTTGATATATGGCTAAGACAAAGATCATTCAAATAGGTGAAACCTATTTTAGTCTTACAAAGATCAGATAAACGGTGCTTGATACACTCTATTGAGACAAACCACTCATTCAGTGCCAAGTATTATGAGAAATTCATTTTCTTAGCTGACACATGGACTTTTCATGCAGAGAGACCATTATGAAAAGCCTTGCTGTTCTGAGAATCTGTACTTTGATTTCTATCATTATCAAACAGATCAGAAATAGTGGGTACAAGTGGCCAGAGGATAAAGCATCAGCTTTTCATTCTTGAGAAGATATGCTTAATGGAATGAGTATAAGAGTTTCAGAAGAAGTATGGTTGAGAATACAGAAATGGAGTGTGTAAGATCCTGGAAATCCCTCACCTGAAAACTAAGCAGATGATCCTGCAAGCATTTCTGCACTCCAGTTTCAATATGCCCTTCATACCAAATAGAATTCTATACATGAATTTGTAGGACCAAGGTTTAAATTCCTTTCAGCTCTGAAATAAACAAAGTCCTTTTCTAAACAAGGAAGGAGATTGTGTAAGCTGCCAAATACTATTTGAAGACAAGCAGAACAACCCATCATAATTGTCTGAGCTTTCCATAATGCTCTGCACTATATTACAGAGTAGCTATAAAGTGGTAGGTAGGTCTCAAATTGGTTTAGATTATACTGCGTGTGCTCTGATAATTTCTGCCCTAACATAACTAATTGCTATATAAAGCAATTCTGGTAGAATTTTTTCAGGATAGTTGGGGACCATTCTCTTTCCTGTTTCATTTACTACATTTGTTCATATCCAAGGTTTCTTTCTGAGCACTGGTACTACTTGGCTCCATGGAAGCATTAAATGAATTCCTAGATTTGCATTATCTGTACAATTACAGATACAGTTTGTTCAGTCACAATTCACTCAGTCTAGCAGTGATCTTGTCTCAGTCCTTCTATATTTTCATTCTGAATTCTAGCTTCCCCATTCCTCCTAGAAATTAAATATCTTTTTTTTTTTTTTTTATGCTTTTCTCTTTTCCCTTGGTGGGGAACACTGTCCAACAGCTCTGGATCTAATATTCTGCCCACTCTTTACTTGCATTGGCCAAAGGAAGAAGAGATGAGGAAAAGAACTAAAGAGGGCAAGTAGAACCCCTTGCAATTGCTATTAGTAGCAGCTAGCTATGAAAGGGAAAAGCAGAGGAAGAGTGAAATGGAAGGAAAGGAAATGTAAGAAAAGAAGTGAAGCAACTGGCAATAGGGGAAAAAATACCCAGCATAGGTGCTACAGATGTGAAGATGAGAAACTCTTATTCTAGTGTAGTGTTTCCAGAAGGTAGTGCAGGAAGCTATTTTGCTCTTTATAAACAGATGGAGCACCCAAGAATCCTAGGTTAGCTAAAGGTTGCCTTGGTGGACAATAACTCACTATCTCAGAAGCAAATGTAAGGATGAATTGTCCCTGTTCTGATTCTGTATGCTACCTAGGAAGTTTTCCTCACGGCTCAAATCTCATCATGAAAGTGTTTCCAGAAGGTAGTGCAGGAAGCTATTTTGCTCTTTATAAACAGATGGAGCACCCAAGAATCCTAGGTTAGCTAAAGGTTGCCTTGGTGGACAATAACTCACTATCTCAGAAGCAAATGTAAGGATGAATTGTCCCTGTTCTGATTCTGTATGCTACCTAGGAAGTTTTCCTCACGGCTCAAATCTCATCATGAAGTCAGCTAACTTTCTGAAATGCCACAGAAATAGCAAAGGAGATATACAACACTTCAGATACATGTCTAACATAGAGGTGAACACCATTTTTTGGGATTGATTCATTTTTTACATATCTGAAATCACATAAAATTCTTGTCTTTGATATAAAACTAGAACATTTCTAAAATGTATGTTTAAAACTCACTGCTTTCAAAAGAGTCTATGATTTTGGGATACCTGGCTCATAGTTTTTTGGCACTTGGAATTCTTACACCCTAGGGCAAGTGAGACATGGCTTTTATTTCCAAATATTTTCCAAATACTTCAGTTCAGTACATCACCTCAGAAATTCCATATCCTAGCCTGTTAGAATCTAAGTTTTCAGGGATTTTTCAAGGGGTTTTGATTAGTGCTCTCATTGATTTACATTATGCTGAGAGGCAAGCGTGTGGTTTCTTAGATCTTAGGTAATTAAGTTTGTAAGGTCAATATGACATGCCCGACAGATTCTAAAGAGCAACTGGAAAATCAGGTGGAAAGTTCTGCATATACCCCTTTCAAGCTGTTGTTTATACTTCCTGACTAAAAATTGGGTGCCAGGAGCAGTGTTAATCTTGAGGTCTAATAGACCTTCTGTACCTGCAAAAAAATATAGATTCCTCAGTAAAGAAAATTGAGACTATTTCTGTACTCTACTGCTGCTCATGAGAAATATAATTCTACTGACTGATGTAAAGGCTCTTGTTTCAAAGGAGGGAAATTTCTGGTCTGAGCATGAAAGGTGTAGGATGTCCTATCACTGCTAATCACTTGCCCCATTGATCCTAGCACAGGTATGTCCCTGGCTATCTTGAAGTCTCTGAAGTTCTGATCAAACAAACAGCAATTTAGCTGAATCAAACTTGGGTTTCCCCTGTGTTGCTTTTCTCAAAACAGATCCTCCTCATTTTAAAGTACAAGACCAGAAATGATCCATACACTTGTTGTTATTCATAGGTTCAACTGGGGTCCGTGAAGAAATAATCAAGTTCCATATCTATTTATGGCTTATTATTTTGTACCACCCATCATATATATTTATAAATATTCAGTAAAACCACCAGAAACGAAAGACCCAAAGAATTCAATGGTAAAAATAAAAGCATCAGAGCTGTATCTGTTACTTGGTGCTTTAGTGACAGAACTGTTGGAAAGTTTAATATAACAGCCAGGTAAACTCAGTTTTTCAGGTGTGCTGAGCAAAGAAATTTAGGTTAAAGCATTCTCTAGTCACTGCTACCTGTCTTTGCATTTTGAAGTCCGATAAAATAAAGAAAAAAGACATTTCAGAATATGTGAGGATTCCAATTTTTTTTGTTATTTTAGCAAAAATTATGCTCTTTCATATATTGCCAGTAATGAGGAATAGCAATTTTTTTTTAATTCAGAATTTAGATATTTTAAAACTGCTCTGGGCTAAGGTTAAATATAAGAGATTTACTCTCTCAGCAACTAACTCGTTCACCATGTCTTGTTATAAAATGATATAAAAGCAAAAGTAAAACCTCAGAAACAAGCAGCATAAAAAAGGTAGCCCTCCATAATATGACAGTGTTGAAATATGAAAGCAAACTAACCACTTTCCATGTTTCTTTTTCTTGTGGTCATGTAACAGAATATGAGACTGTTTTTAAAACATGCAAGATCCTATTAACCTGTCACTCACTTCTGTGTATTGTATCATGTTCACAAATATCATGCAGTACTCTGACTCTGTAACACGCTGGCATAAAAAAAAAAAAGACATTTTAGCAAGCAGGAGGAGGAAGCATTTTTCAGATAAACTGGCCATCCATTTAGAATTCATAATCCTAAATTTTAGAGTGATGAATGAGCAACCCAAGAATTCTGTTACTCCTCCTAATCCCCGTCAGGTCTTGAATTTGTTGACGAAGTCCAAACAGCCACTTCTTTCTGCCTGACCCCCTCTCCTTGCTATTGCTGGCTCTCATTCAAGTCAGGATCACATTTATCTGGGCAATATACACCTAATAAATCTTCTCCAACTCAGTTTGTTCTTGCTGGCAAGACAGCTATCTTCCCCCTTCACTTCTCTCGTCTTTCCTCAGACATCATTACGGGTGTTGACACTCCAGCAAGTTACTTAAGGTGCTCTTAAGTAACTGTCTGCATGTACACATCCCCCAGTAAAAGTCAAGGTAATTGCTGCTGTAAGCAGGATTTCAGTTACAATAAGCAAGAACATGGGCATGGACAATGAAAGAAGCAGTCAAACTAGCAACCTGCAATAGGATTTTTATTAGGCATAAATAATAACAATTTCATACAGCACTTTCCACAGTATGTCTTAAATACTTTGCAACAGAGGCACATATTATTCTCCCTAATTTACCCAGGGAAAAATGAAATACAAGAAAGGGAATGGATAGACCAAGGCTGCCCAATAAGTTAAAACAAGACTGCAGATAGGTATTTTGGGTCTCAGTCTAGTGTGCTGTCAAGAATAGGACCAAGGATTATGAATCTATCCTGACTTACACCAGGCCTCACTTTGCTCACTGGGCTTATTAACATGTTTTCCTTCTTCCCTGACTCTGTACTCTGTACTCTCTGACATTATATTAACAATAGTTACACTCCATGCTGTAGCATCATCCCCTGATGAATTCTGTTGCGAAATTAACCATCACAGTATATGTGTTCCAGTTGCCATAGTTATCGTGCTTTATTGAGTCATGGGTTTAAAATTGTTTCCTGAGTCCTGGAGATTCCCCAAGGCTAAAAGAGCAACAGTCTCTCACATAATGGGTCAACTGGTCCAGGTGGATGCTTGTGCTTATTTCCTCCAGAGGAAATAAGTTTAATGAATAGATTCATTTAGCTAGAAAGCTTTGGATCTCACAAGATGGAAGATGGAAGTAAGAAAAAATGTATTCTTGAAAAGAAATTTTTCATTGTTCATCATTTTTTTACTTAATATAATAAAAAACCCAACCCAATAAAACAATCCCAAAAAAACCTCAAACCCTTTCTTTCCTTCCCCTTTACTCCTTTTAACTCCAGCTGGGCACTGCATGGCTCACATGATCAGTCCCAGTGTATCATGCTAAAAAATCTAGCATCTCATGTGTATTATGACAATACAGATGCTTCATAAACAAATTTGTTCACAACTATTTTGACATGTTTAAGACATTAGTCTTTCAGTTTTCATCTACTTTAGTGGGCAACTTGCATCTTGCATCTCATTTTAATGAAGGACTTCATCAGACTGGAGGTCATGCTTGAACACAGAATGAGGTTTAAAAAAATGTTTCTTAGCATTGGAATCCTTTGGAAACTGGTGGTTTTAAAGGTGAAGGGTAAAATCTATTTGCTTTAAAAATGAAGAGGGAAGAGATGGATGATTTAGCTGTCACAAGAACACAGAGTGACAAGACAGTTGATCTGAAAAAAAACATTCCCCAAGAAACACAAAGCTGAGATATATAGTCTGCCTCCATTATACACCATCATCAAGTTGCTCATCTTTTGATCATTCTGTGAAATATATTTTGAGTAAAAGCATCCTTTGTGCTGTCTTTCTCTCAAACTTCATTGCACACCATGACTTGTAAGCACAGAGGAAGAGAACCATGGGTAAGAATGTGGGTACTGATATTGCCTTTTAAATAATGTACAAAAAATGGACAGGGGCCAGGGATGACTCTGGTGCCATGGGGCTCTGTTGCCATAAGGCCACCAAGGCAATTACCACCACTAAACCTAGGGATGGTGTCTTGGCAGAGACAAACCTTCATTACAGCTTTCTCTAATGGAGTGTAACAGAGTTGGTCCCCTGTGACCTACATATCCATTAGGTCTTGCCAACACAACTACTTCCACAACATACGTACAGAGATTTTAGACCTGATATTTTCAGGTTCAGATTCCTTGTTGTGAAGCAATGATCAATTATGGATACCACCTTTATCAGTAAAAGTGCAGTTATTCTGAATTTATTTTAATTATGAGGAAGAAGGACTTCTATGTGTCACAAGCCATATGCTTACTCTGGGTCATCTCTGATCCTTCATCACAGGTTAAAAACTCTAACTACCCTCCTCTAGCACTTCTTCTAGAAAAGGTTTAGTTTACTTACTTTCCATACTTTCTTGAAAGTTAAATTCAGTTGGTTAGTTTCCGAAAGGTGAATCACCTTTTTAATGTAAAAATACGGCTTTTAATTGAAGGGAAGGCAGATCCATTAACAGCAGAAAATTCCACAGGCTTCAAAATATAAACATTCACCCATGGCAGCATCTTAACCACAATATGGGAAAGCTACTCTACATCTCCAGTGATTTCTATAAACCAATGGTATTCTATGTAACCTAAGGAGCTTACCCTCTGTGTTTAAAATGGAATGAAAATATTTATTTTCTCTCCTTCTATTTCAGTTTATCTGTATTAATATTTTACCAAATTGTATCATTGTCAAGCTATATAATTAATTTTTATTTCTTACTCTGTTATGCATCCATGGAACAGAGTCTTTCTTAGGTACTGTGTGAAACTGGCCATTTCATTTCCATCCCAAATTGTTGAACTCACAGTGTCTGAGGGCATTCAAAAGCAGACAAAAGCTTGTCTTGTTTTAAAATAGTATGTTGTATGGACCACATAGAAAAAGGCATGGTTAATTTTCTTTATTACTTACTGTGTGGAAAAAAAGGAAAAAAAGAAAACAACTAAATGTAGCCTGGAATCAGATACAAGAATCTGTTACATATAATAAGCTTTTAATATTTCTAATAGCATTTTTTTCTAAAGGAAGATTTCTAGAGCAAAGAGCCCATGAATTACAAGCAGTAATTTAATCCACCTGTTCTTTTAATCACCTATATTTGTGCAATACAGTGACTTTACTGTGGATTTTGTTTAAAAGTATTTTGGACAGATGCTTTCTTTCATTTCATGATTCTCCAGCGGGTGAAATAATGTCTTTCCTTCTCTGAAAGCAAGATGTTGTTAGCACCACTTATCTCTGCAAAGTGATAGTGCAAACACTCTTTGTCAAGAGGCCTGAAGAATTACAGACTCCTTTAAATAATTGCTTTCAGTAAAGTCAAGTGCTAGAAAATTAAAATTTAATTATTTCTCTGACAATGGTTGGAACATGAAAGTCCTTTGGACTGTTGAAATACTACACACAAATACCCCAGTCAACAAGGAATCCAAGCACTCAGCCAGAGGCCTGGAAACTTGGTCTGAAACAGCTCTATAATCTATCATGCTGTTGCTAAGAGGATATTAATACTAGCATTTAGAATTGCAATCATGTGTCTGACAATCCTGTGTTTGTACCAGCAGGTCAGTTGACTAATTGTGAATTGGGACTTCTCTGTGTACTGCACTATTTAGAAGAAAAAGTATTACAGGGTACAGTTAACCATTAAGACATTCGGGCCTGGGAGGAAAAGCAGAGGACAATCAAGTCCTTATTATTAGATGCCTTCCTGCAAATCACTCCCTTATGCAGTTACAACAGAGGGAGAATTCACCTTGTAAAGTGAATAATTGTGCCTATCGGGCAATCCTTTACAATTACTTTACCATCCAGCTCATTGATTGCATTAAGGATAACAGCACTCCACAGAAGCAATCCTTTTAGGCAGGCTACTTCCAAAATCCTGTGTCTCTGTGAGGCAACTGCCTGCTCTTTGAATAGCTAGAGAGATAAAGAAATAAAAATATTAAAGGCCAAAGCTCTACTGATTTCACAACACTCTTTAAAGTCAGATGAGTAATGAGGGTGGTTGTAGCCTGTGAAACACCCATGCCTCAGGTGGAATGCTCCTCTGAGCACGTTTTACAGTGAATGTGAGTGAGACTGGTGCCTTGCTTCAGCTCCAAAAATACGCCTGCTTAAGCAGACCTATAGAATTCCAAGTTAAAATGCAAGCCAGAGAGGCTCCGTGTCTTTGAGGGTTGATAACAAACTAGAATCAAAGCCTTCCTCTTTTAGATTACCAGCAAGAATCTAATCCAGGTCAGTGATAATCCTCCAGCATCTATTTAGTGATGATCTCAACAGACACACTGCTCCATCACAAAAGTCACTGGTTCTGGGGAACTCCACAAAGACTGAATGAGGACAAAGATTCTTCCTTTAAGGTGGAAGCTGATTAGCTTTGCAAGCAGAACAGAAGAGCTGAACTAAAGCACAAACACAGTGTTTCAGCTGCAGTATCATCATTCATTTGCTATTTTACAACGTGGTAGATGGGAGAATGTTAACCCTTGATTTAATTACTGAAAGCTTCCCATCTTCTGTGTCAGTATTCACCAATCTCATCACTCAGTCCTCCCAGAAACCTCAGATAAAACTGTGACTTCAAATTCTTGTTTTGCAACTATCCACAACCCTCGCAACTTGGATTTTGCTTCACTGTTGTAAATATCTCCTGTCTCTTTTAAATTTTTTCATTTCCCTTTCACAATGCCACGTCCTCTAACCCCTTTCCATTTTTTCAAAGTAAGAGTCCAAGAATAAGTTCTCTCCTCCTTCAAAAGCTTCCTGTGGGTCCTATACAAAAGCTTCCTATACAGAGATGCAGGCTTGCTCCAGGAAGTCTGTGTTTACAAGAATAAACCCTGATTTTACCGAGGGTATTAACTTGACCAAGGGTGGTCTTCTAGTTCCAGCATTATCATTGTGATGGAAATGCTTTTGTGGCAGCATGCTTTCCTACATGTGCTGGTTTGGGTTTTTTATTTTTATTTCCTTTCTTTAATGGATGCTTATTGGAGAAACAACTTACCTTGGCTATTCAATAGCTGGGGTGTAGCATATGTCTGTCTTCCCCGTGTTAGAGTTAAGAATCAACATTTTATGGTCCTGACCTATCTTGTAAACATATATCCTTGTACCTTATAAGAAACATTCAAGAATGCAGGTAAATGTGGCCATGCCAGAAAGAACAGGAGCCAGTTTAGATACGGAGGGGTAATTGATTAAGCAGGTAACATATATAAAGTCAAGCTTGAAGATATAGTGCAGTTCCATCCTCTTTTAGGCTATTAAAGTAAATGAATGACCTAGAGCTTTGTAGGGGTTTCCAGAAACAACA
Source organism: Acanthisitta chloris (assembly GCF_000695815.1). Classification (NCBI taxonomy): domain Eukaryota; kingdom Metazoa; phylum Chordata; class Aves; order Passeriformes; family Acanthisittidae; genus Acanthisitta; species Acanthisitta chloris. Next base: position 1,381 of record NW_008687561.1, on the reverse strand, counting down.
CTGTAATAGCCAACTGGCCACAGTTTGCAGCCTATAGAAGGGGGAGATGTTTATTCTTCAGTAAATTGCCTGCTCAGGCACCACAATATATATACTCTATATCTGTATTCATAGTGCAGAAATGACAACTGAACCTTAGAATAACAACAGTGAGTATAAAATATGATGTTGGCTTCGAAGAAAATGAACCACTCATAATCTTTGATGGGACTCAGATATTTTCTGATTTTCACAATATTCTTTTCCATGCAGAGAGTTTGGCAGCTGCTCAAAAGTACCTGTTTTGCGCCATTTTAAAGTCCTGAATGTGAGCAATAAGCATTCAAACTATCTTTGCAAAATATATGGGCGAGTAAGTGGTGTACAGAGCGACTCTCAGGCACAGAGCTATGAAGCCAGGCTTTGCTGCACAATCCTGGAGAGTAGCCAGGCAGAAAGGGACCTGGGAGTTTGGATACATAGGAAGCTGAACATGAGCCAGCAGTGTGCTCAGGTGGCCAAGAAGGCCAATGGCATCCTGGCCTGGATCAGAACAGTGTGGTCAGCAGGACCAGGGAGGTGATTCTA
>NW_008687561.1:0-391 GCF_000695815.1 Acanthisitta chloris | reverse complement strand
TGGCACTTAGTGCCATGGTCTAGTAGTGACAGTAGGGTTGGACTCAATGATCTTTGAGGCCTCTTCCAACCAGGTTGATTCTATGACTCTATAATTCTGTGATCCGCAAGCCCTGCCTATGGCTTTGTGTGTTCCCCAAGGGGAAACCACTTGTTTTCCATCCAGGACCAGTCCAAGACTTTGATGGTGCTCAAGTGCTTTAAAGTGTTTCGATACACTGCCCAGAGAGCGAGGCACAAGCATCCCCTGGCCAACCTGCATGGCTTACTTCTGGCTGAATGCTCAGGATGCCCCGCGCTCAGGCCATCCCTACCCTCACCAATTCACAACAGCAAGGAGCCACACTGCCTGCTTTGTTAACACTCTTCTCCGCGTTTCCTGGAAAAAGGAT
>NW_008687560.1:40926-59626 GCF_000695815.1 Acanthisitta chloris | reverse complement strand
CCTCCGATGAGCCACCAGTTAATGTCACCATCTCCGTGACGGCGACACCGTGACCGCTCCGGCTTTTCCCCTTTATTTCCCTTTCCTGCCCTGGTTCCACACCACGGGATGGCAGCACCCACCTGTGCCGCGTGGGGCTGGGAGGCAGCTGACTCCGAGCGCGGCACCCGGCAACAGCCCCTCCGGCTCGGCCTCGAGCCTGCAGTTACTGCTGGAGCTAAAATAAATATTTAGGCTACAATAAATAGTTTCTCACCGATGGCAGAAAAAAACCCCTGAGGGCCGAAGTGCTGCTCTCAGCCCCAGGGCTGGGGATGCTGCTTTGGGACTGTGCTGAGGTTTCTGTGGTGTAAAATCAGGCACAAAGCTTTGGGGAATGGAGAACGAGGGCTCCTCTTCACCACAACCTCCCCCTTTTCAGGTCAAACCGCAGGAGGTTAAAAGTAGTGATTGGTGATGGCTTTTCCCTGCGTTGGTGCAGCACGGAGGGAGGCAGGGTCCAAGGAAAGGGTTCTTTGCCTGCCTTCCAAGGAAAGGCAGTTCCCAGCTTTCCTTGGCCTTCACCTTCTGGCGTGTGTGGCAACAAGAGCATCTTGGGCCATTTTCTCCCGTATTTGGTTAATAACCCATTGGGAGGTATCGAGTGATACGAACCAATCTTGATCAGTGCCCATGCAGTATCAATCCCCACTCTGGTCATAGAGCAGCATCACTCTCTTTTTAAACCACCCCAAAAATACAAACCCTACCCCAAACCCCTGCACAACAGCATCATTTCCAAATACATAACATTTCAAAGGGATATTACATCTTCTCTGGAAAACAGAGCATCTTTATCCAACACACCCACAATCCAGGGGGGATGTCCAGGGTGGATCTCACAGGAAGGTCATTTAAAACTGTGGTTAAATCTCAGCATCTGGGCAAAATGAGGCAGCCAGAGGTAAAGCCCGACCACTTGTCTGCCAACCTCCATTGAAAAACGTCCTGTGATTGGAAAATCCAGGCTGGGAGGAGGAGATGAAGAGGGAGGAGAGGGCTCTGCGGTGGTTCCAGGGTATGTGGCTGCCAGAGCCCATGGGTGTGAGGTCCAGGGAGCATAAAAATAAGGCAGTTCTGGCTGGGAGGATGCACAACCCTAAAAAAAAAGGCAAAAAAAAAGGCAAAATAATAACTATAACCATAAGAATAGAAAGCTTTGGGGAGGCCTTGTTGTGGCCTTTCAGTACTTGAAGTGGCTTATAAAATTAAGGGAGAGGGAACAAGGGCCTGGAGGGACAGGACACAGGGAATGGTTTCCCAGTGCCAGAGGGCAGGGATAGAAGGGATATAAGGAAGGAATTTTTCCCTGTGAGGGTGCTGAGGCAACTGGCACAGGTTGCCCAGAGCAGCTGTGGCTGTTCCATCCCTGGAAGTGTGTCAGGCCAGGTTGGATGGCGCTTGGAGCAACCTGGGCTGGTGGGAGGTGTCCTTGCACATGGCAGGGGGTGGACTGGATGAGCTTTAAGATTCCTTTCAACCCAAACCTTCTAGGATCCTATGACATGGAAAAATTTCATGTCAACACTGGGAGCAGCCCATGGAGATGCCAATACCAACGGAGATCACAAGCACTTTTCCCGCACACAGATGTTGCTCCCCAAACCCTGTGGCTGGGGGAGGGAGCTGCACCTGTAGCCCTGAGCTCCTGAGGAGTTTGCAGCAGCCACAGCCAAGCCAGCACAGCTCCCTCCCTTCTCAGGAACACACTGCTCCCTGCAAAGGTGCTGCACACGTGTTCCCTCAGGGCGGTAGAACCGTAATTTATGTGCCTCATTGCTGGGGTTCTGTGCTCCTGAGTGGATTGGGGGGAGGGAGTGCTTTACAAGCACTGTTTGTTTTATTTACTGTGATTAAATTTGGAAGGGAAAAGAAATAAAAACCCACCCCAACACTGCAGTTAAGGCTGCAGCACCTCCATCGTGCCGTGTCCCGGGGTGGGCAGGTCCTGACAGCATGTGCGAGGCCGGTGGGAGCAGCTTCGATACCACTGGTTTCACTTCGGAGCTATCCAAGCTGTTAGCACTCCCTCCAAACAGGACCTGAACTGGATTTGGTCTTCTGCTAATGGGAAGGTGAGACAGGCTGGATTTCCACCTCTACTTCTGCAGGCACAAGGGTTACTGAGCACCTCAAAACATACAGTCACCAAACCAAGCTCTGCTTCAAGCCGTGCTGGATGGACTCAGCCGAGGTTCGCTTTCTTATTTATTTTCCTATTTCCTCATGGGAATCTTCCCAGAGAAAACAAGAGAGGATGGGAGGTGTTCATGGAAAGGAGGGGTTGAGGACCACAACTGCAGGGAGGTGGCAGCCATTGCTCACAGCATCAGAGCTGTTTACATCCCCGTCTGGGGCTCCTCGGAAGCACCACGGAAACACACTCCAAATTTCCCATCCTCCTTCTTTATATTATCACAATTCCTCTTTATACACAGAACCAGGCTAGTTTTGCAGTGTATGGGGGGAAAGAAACCAACCAAAAAAAGGGATTTCGAGGCATAAATAATATAAAAAGGCAACCATTTCAAAAACCAAGATACATTCATATGACACTACTACAAAAAATAAATAGTGACTCTCTCTGTGACAATTAGCATCCCCCCGTCACTCCCTTTCACGACCCTGCGGTGCAGTTCCTGGCGTCAGTGGGGACAACGGTCACTTCCTCAGGTTTCCCGCAGCTGGAGCTGACGAAGGTCCCCAGAACCATTTAAGCTGACTCCGGATGAACTCCATCTTGGTTTTTCCTTACAGTCCTTGGAAACAGGCTGCAGAATGAGGGGACTCCAGCTCAGAATGTGGTTTGATGTTTCCGAGTGCACACAGCTGTCGCCTGCAAAGCAAGAGCAGGATGGTGGTTGTTGGGGACTGGAGCAGATTCTCTCCGACAGCTCAACAGATCCAGACACCCCAAAATTCATCATCCAAGTGGGTGATGCTCTTTGGGCTCAGGCTCATTCCCACCATACCAGGCACAAGCACAGGGCTCTATCCAAGCACAGCACTGGTATCCAGCTGCTCATGCCAGCCAGGTCAGTCCAGCTCCCACCACAGCCCTGTGCGTGATCCTGCCTCTGGGATGGATCTGGGCCCACATGGATCCCTGCTCTTTAGGGAAAACCTTCCAGTGTCTGAAGGAGCCTACAAGGAAGCTGCTGAGTGACTCTTTGTTAGGAACTGCAGGGACAGGACAAGGAGTAATGGGCTTAAATTGAAAGAGGGAAATTTACATTAGATATTAGGCAGAAGCTTTGTGAGGGTGGTGAGACACTGGCACAGGCTGCCCAGGGAGGCTGTGGCTGCCCCAACCCTGGCAGTGTTCACAGCCAGGTTGGCTAAAGCCTTGAGCAACCTGCTCTGATGGGAGGTGTCCCTGCCCAGGGCAGGGGGTTGGCACTGGATGACCTCTAAGCTCCATTCCAAGCCCTTAACATTCTAGGAAAACTCCATTAGGCAGCATTTCAGAAGTGTGGGAGCCTCTGCGTATACTGTGGGTGCTGCATCAATCAGTCACAGCCTCGTTATCTGCTCCATGAGCCTCGTTTACAGGCATCAGTCCCAAGGGCAGGACAGCCACAGGCACCTGAGCAGTGCTGCTCCTGCTTTCCATGATGGGAAAGGTGGAATGATTAACCCTTCTCAAAGAGCAGCTCATCTGGGGATTAATTACTAGCTTCTCTGCAATAAATTAACCACCCTACAGCTGTTATGTAGAGTATTCCTGCAAAGTGCAAGGTCCTACACCTGGGTCAGGGCAACCCCAGACACACCTATAAGTTGGGCAGGGGTCAGTGAGAGCAGCCCTGGGAGAAGGACTTGGGGGAGCTGCAGTGTGAGCTCACGGCCCAGAAACCAACCCAGTCCTGGGCTGCATTCAAAGGAGTGTGGGCAGCAGGTGAAGGAGGTGATTCTCCCCCTCTACTCTGCTCTGGTGAGACCTCACCTGGAATGCTGCACACAGTTCTGGTGTCCCCAAAATAAGGACATGGAACTGTTGAAGCAAGTCCAGAGGAGGCCATGAAGATGATCAGAGGACTGGAGCACCTTCCCTATGAGACAGTTGGGGCTGTTCAGCCTGGAGAAGAGAAGGTGTGGAGACCTCAGAGCAACCTGCCAGGAGCTGAAGGGGAAGTTGGAGAGGGACTCTCTGTTAGGAACTGCAGGGACAGAACAAGGACTAATGGGGAGGACACTGCCCACCAAACACACACACAATGGAAAACTCTGTGTATAGGAAACATAAGTCATTAAGTAACTGCCCATAAAAGTCAGGTGGCTGCCCCAACCCTGGAGGTGTCCAAGGCCAGGCTGAATGAGCCTTGAGCAACCTGCTCTGGTGGGAGGTGTCCCGGCCCAGGGCAGGGGTTGGGGCTGGATGATCTCTAAGGTCCATTGCAGCCCCTTAACACTCTGATTCCTGGGTTCAGAGCCAGATGCTCTCCTCCTGGGATGCCTCACCGTCCGCGCAGTCCCCGGAGCGGCAGCTCATGCCGTCCCTGCAGCAGTGCCGTGGGGGTGAGGGCTGCTCCGCGCTGTCCCTGCTCTCCTCCCCGCACCGCGCGCCACACTCGGGGCCTGCTGGGGCCAGGCACATGGCCACCATGACGTGGGGACTCAGGGGCTTCATCTCCAGACCGTCCTGCTGGTAAGGTGCTCCGAGGGACACGACGGGCAGTGCGCTGCCGCCGAAGGTGCCGTTGGCTTTGGTGAAACACCTGCACACGGGACAGAGGGAAAGGTTACTCAGGGTGGCTCCTTTCCCCCCACCCTGAGAAAGTGCAACTTGTAAGTGTTTTACCACGTGTCAACAGTCAGAGTGCTTGGCAAATCCGGTGCAACTTGTAAGTGTTTTACCATGTGTCAACAGTCAGAGCGCTTGGCAAATCAGTATTAAATATATTTTTGGAGCAATCCTGATCTTAAGAAAAGGATTCTTCTCCGTTTCTTTTTTTCTTCCAGCAGACAGCTGAAAACATTCGAAACGCGCTCAGTTGCTTTCCCCATTGATTGTGACCCAATGACCTGACTCACGAGTCCATTTCTCCATCAAAGCAGTGCCATAAAACAGGTTTTCACTGCCAAGATAAAGAGCTCAAACTTGAAAACCAAGCAGCAAAGTTAAGTACCTTGGAAAATAAATACTAAGTGTTATCAGAGTGAATGCAGATTAGAAAAATAGATGCGGTATGATAAATTTAACCCTCCCTTCTCTGTGTGAGTCAGATTGTGGCCCTGCACTACGTGTGTAAGGCCGTGGAACTGATGCTGAAGTGCTAAATCAGTTGTTACAGCTGAGGTATTTAACCTCTAAACAAAAAGGAGCAGGACTTTGACACACATACCATTGTGGCACACAAGGAAAACACCTCAGTATTTGCAGCCCATCAACAACGTGGCCTCAGGCAGCATTTACATAAGCAATGCCTACGTAAGAAACCCCCCAAAATATCTCACTCCAGTGTGGTTTTAGACAAAACCATAATTACCCCAGAAGTAAAAGGTTCACTTGTGCAGCTGCCACAAACTTTGGGAAACTACCCCAAAACACTCCTTTGTGTGCTGCAGGGCAGAGATGGATGCAGAGAAAAAAACATGGAAATAAGGATGGAGAGGATTCATATCCACCAGGGATACTCCAAAACGCTCCCAACAAAGGCTGAACAAGCCTCAGTTTTTTATCTGCTGATACAGACACAACTTGGAGCTTTCTTCTTCTCTTTCTTCTCCCCAAAGGTAAATCCATCCCTTGCCGCTCTGCCCATGTGCCCAGCCCAGTGCCCCTTGCTATAGCTGATCACTGGGGGTGAGAAATGGGAAGTGCCATTGGGAAGTGCAAGAATTGCTCCCTGAGACCTGCCTGCTCAGGTCCTGACTCAGCTGGTGGCTCAGTGTGTTGCTCCAGAGGGATTCCAGCCCAAAACTGTGCAGAGCTGATGATCTATTGCGGGAAGAGGAGGGAAGATGGACTTGGACATCAGCAGTGCCAGGGCAGCATCCAGCAGAGCTGACTGACAGCAGCCAAGCTCTTAGCACCCCAGCACTGAACTCAGATGGATTCAAAACCAGGACACATAAGCTTGGCAGTCACAGTAAGGTCCTGCCCAAGTCTCAGAAACCACGTCCATGCCATTAAAAAGGCCATGGCAATGCATAAAAACATCATGCTCAAGGGAACTGTCCTACAGCCTTGCCTGAAACCTCGAGTCGTACCTGAAAACCTGATCAATACTGCCAGAACTCAAACAGCAACAAAGAATCTACCAACAACACAAACTTCCTAGAGGAGGAACTGGAGCGAGTTTCCCCTCCAGCAGATGCTTCATGTGCAAAGCCAAAACACAGGACAAGGGATCCCTCTGGACTCTGCTCCCTCCCAGGAGCCACGAGGATGGAGCAGCACCAAGCTTCATTTTCAACCTTCACTCTCCTATTTTGTCCTGCTCCTGTAACTGCCTCCAAAATCATTATTCCAAGTACCAAAATACCACAGAAGCCACTGAAGAATCCACATGAAACACATCTGGTCTTCAAACAAATCCGTTTATTAGTTTGCATTTCTCTCCGCAGAGGTTTGACTGCACTCACTTATTATTAAAAGTCCAGAGAAACCCAGTTAAAATGTTCACGTTTGCCTGTTCCTGGGGGTTTCTTCTTAGAGACACAGAGGCTGGCGTAGCTCTCTGTATTATTGCACAGGCTTGAAGGAGGTTTTGACACAGCAGTTCAGCTTTTTAAGCTTAAACAACCACATTTTGATGGAAACTAGCCATGGAGATCTCCATAGCAGAGTGCAGGGAGAGGGATGTGAAATCCCTGCTGCAGAAAACACATTTCCCATCAACTCTCAGTGCTAAGCCCCTTTAAACTATAATCTAAAAAAAAAAAAAAAAAAAGCATAATTTAGATGAAAAAGCTGGAAAACCAGACTGTTGCTCCTTGGAAATATGCATTTCAGATTTCTGATCAGAACACAGCGACTTTGCAAACACAAGAGATCTGCAGAAGTGTAAATTCCTCTGCAGCCATCAGGTACCTCAAGAGTTTTATTGCAAAGGCACCAGAGAAGAAAAAAGATCAGCTCTCAATCCTGTCAACCACAGGCTTTGTCCACAATAGCAAAGCTGGTCTCCAGGTTTCAGCAGCTTCTCTCTCTGGCAAGGTTCCACGAGCAGTTACGAGGGATAAAGTGCTAATTTAAACAGAAGATCCAGGGATTTCAGCACTGGAATAATAAAACCTGCTCCGAGATGGCTATTGCTGAAAACAGCCATGAAATACGCTGAATCTTTAGGATTCATTTGCATGTGGTCACAGTTCCAATAACTGCTAAATTCAACCCAAACCAGCAACAGCTCCAAGTGTTCAGTGGGAACAGGTCAGGGAGGAATTTGCGGTGCCAAGGCGAGCTCTCAAGCTGAGACCCTTCCAGAGGTGTTCTCACCTGCTCCACCTTCCTCTGCTGCCACAGGGGCTCGGCAGAGGGAACTGCTGCTTTCAGCACACAGGGTGGGACAAGGAACAGGTTGTCCTTCCACCAACAGGAGAGCAGGTGGAGGGAACAGCCCTTACCTGCACTATGAGGTTGAGCAAAGATGGGGAGAACACTCCAGCTCCGAATTCCAAACTGACTGCACTAACCCACCAGGCCTCGCTCCTCCTCCTCGCCCTGGCCATGCACCCAGCTCCCTGGTGTAACAATCAGGCACGTTCTGGTCCCCTCCATTCCCCTCTCCCATGTCCTCCTTCCCCTCCCCAGCACCAGGCCGGGAACAGAGCAGTCCCGGCTGTGCAGCTCTGCTGCCAAGCAGAGGCTAATGGTCCCCTCTGGGGTAAGGCAGCTGTAAGGGACAACTTGTCTCTCTATTGAGCAGTCAAATATAGAACAGGGATGTGAAAAACTCAAAGTTCAGGCCCTGCTGATGACCCGTCTGGGAGGAGCAGAGCAGTTGCAGGGGATGGAACCCATTCTCCCAGCTTGCTTGAGGAAAAAAACAAACCAGCAAGTAAAAAATTAAACGTTTAAAACTGGAAGGCAAGCTCTTAATTAGAGCATAACACACACAGCATGTTCCAAATTACAGCCAGGCACAGGCATCCTGGTGAGTGCTGCTGCACAGGCAGCCTCGAGAACACAGCACTGGTGTGTGAGGGAAGGTGCTGGGATCCCCTGGGGACCTGCTGGGACACTGGTCCAGGCACGGGGTGCCCAGCTCCACCTGCGAGCAGCAGCTCATCAACATTGCACTGTCACACATATATGTATGGAAGGAGGAAGGATTTAGAGCCTAAAATAAGTAAAACCATGACTATAAAGTGAAGGTGTTTGCTGCCTTCAACAACAGCTCAATTGTCCAACAGGAGTTGGACTGGATGATGCTTGTGGGTCCAACTCAGAATATTCAGATTCTATGATTAACTTCAACTCAGCTTCTCCTGAGGCACACCTGAAGGCAGCTGGGGATTTTAATAACACAGAAAACTCAAAGTATGATTGAAAAAAACTCCAGAATTTACCAGTCTGAGCAGTCCAGCACATCTGACTTTCAGTCCTATTTGCAGCCATGAAAAGAATTAGAGATTCAGTCAGAAGCCTGGAAGGATATTCTTTCAAACTTCCAAAAGTGAAAAAAACCTAATGATTTTTATTAGCTTCCTGACTCTACTTAGATGACAGATTTTCCCTTATTCGATACGGGAACCCTTTTTCCCATGAAGAAATGTACCCTGCACTGACAATGGTCGGCCAAAGCACTGCTGAAGGCCTGAAGAACCTCAAACCCCACATTTCACAAAGCACAGCATTGTGGAGGCAAAGGGGCAACTCCAGTTGGTTGGTGTTCTTAAGGGAATGGCAGGAAGTATAAAATGCAGAAGACCAATTAAATCCGATTTGACAGACTCCATATGGAATGATTTTGTTATCTCAAAACTGAGGAAAACACAGGAAATACGGATTTTAAAAAAATCCAGTGCCCAACCCACCTCACTTCCTAGGGAGCACCAGAGGAACGTGTTGAGCAAAGCGAGCTCCGGGCGTTGAAAAAAATCATTTTGTTCCATCCCACGGATAATCCCCAACTGCTCTGTGGGTCATGGAGCTCCCTGTGCCCTCAGCCAAGCCTCCAGCTCTCAGCTGTGGTGCGCCCCAGCTCCAGCACAGCACACAGAGTGAGTGCAGGTCACTCCTCACCTGTTGTTGTTGCGGCAGTTCCGGCAGCTGATGCACTCGGAGGGGTCAGTCTGCGGCACCGCCGTGTACAGCCCGCCGCCCTGCAGGAGGGAGGGAGGGCAGTTAGAAATCAAACCACTATTCCAGCACAGGACAGAGGCAGCTCAGCTCTTTGTCCCTGTTTTCCAACTCCAATGCCCTTATCAGTGTCCGGCTCCGCGCCAGGATGCGGCACGGCAACACTGAGCGATTGTACGTGGTGAGTGGGCCCTGCCAGTGTGTGTGTCAGGGAAAAGTAAATATCTGCAGCTTAGCCAAGCATGTGGTCATTTCCCTGGTCTGTTTTCAGCCCAATACGCTCAGGTTTAATTTAATAAACACGCTGTAAATATGTTTATTTTTAACGCTGATGACAGACCTGAAAGCTGTTCGTTAGCACACCAGGCGTGTTTGGGGAGACAGAGTGTTACACTTGGGGCTGATGTCACACGCAAACCCATCCCACTTTCCTGCAATTACTGCGATTAGATCAGTTTACTTCGCTGTACTGATTTTTGAACCGTTTCGTATTTGCACAGATGGGGCAATGCCTCAGCCAGCATTGGCTGGGGGTGCGAGGGATTTCGCGCTGTTGGTTTTGGCTGACAGGGCCATTACAGCCCAGCCGAAATGCCCAGATTAACACATACCTCATTGTTGGGACCGGGCGGACAGTGATGCCGGAGCCGCTCGGAGCAGGGAGGTGCTCCAGGAGGGAGCCAGCCTGGGAAGGCTCACCTAGCCTGTGGGGGTTCAAGTGCTAGGGACCTTCTAACAATCCCCAGTTTTGCGAAAACAGGGCTTATCCTTAAGGTTTTGAAGGAAAGGGAGCACTGAGGAAATGCCTAATTAGTCTTGATTGCTATCCTGGCTAGTTTCTCCCTTGCTCATTTGGCCCAATCAATGAAACAATTAAGAGTGTCCTAATGAGGATGGGAACATCCTGTTCCCCCGCACTGCCTCGCCCAGGTGCCAGTCCCGGGGTTTCTCTGTGGGCAGAGATGGTGTGACTCAAACTTTCTACAACACAGAAAAAAACAGAAAACCCTGTCACTTATCTGCAGCCAGAAAGTAGTGATCAAACTACTTTTTGTCAGACTTCTTTATTCCACCACTGGCCAAGGGCCCTTTTCCAGCAGCTTTTGCCCTCATCTCCTCAAGTTTCTTTTGCTCCTCATGGTGCAGAGGAGCTCCAAGCACCAAGACCAGTGTCCCCATATGTGTATTTCCTTCTTCCCCCCCAAACCAAAATATAAATAGGAGGGACAAAACATCAGTGCAAGCCCCCAGGCTTTCCCATGGAGAGGCTTTTGAGCACTGCAAATGTTCCCTCCCTGAAGTCTTGGGGAGACTTTCAGAGTTTGACCCAATGGGAGGTTGGACAGGTCTAAAAAATACAGTTTAGGCCTTGGTTGCTCGTGAAAACAACCAAAAATGGCCACTTCTTGCTACAGAAACAGGCCAAGGACAGAATCAGGTGAAGAACTGACTGGGCTGGGCTCAAACTGGAGGGAACTGAAGTGGCAACTACTGTGCAAGTGCTAATTTGTTGTTCAATAAAATGAAGTGCTTGTGCTCAATTACCAACACAAACAATAGGCCCATTTTTTTTCCCCAGAAACAGCATGGGTTATTCAGACTTCTGAACTTTTTCTTTCAGTTTTCCTGGGCAATGTTCACAGTTTTGAGTAAGTTTAGTAAGTTTGAATGCAAGCCATCTGTTTCCATAGACAATAATGAAATCATTATTCTCTCTTGGAAACGGGACACGTTTCAGCAAACGAAGTATTTTTCCACAGCACACAAAGGCTGGATCGCAGACTGAAATTAGTTTTTAATTTTATTTTCAATTTCAAAACAAAAACCCAGCCTGTCTCAACAGGCACAAACAGGGGGCTGAAAAAAAAAGGGCAGTGTTATTGCCTTGCTGCATTGCAAGATGTATGGGGCACTTCATGTCATGGAACCTCCTGCTCCATTCGTGCTTTGCCATAATTAATAGCATTGCTCAGAGTTACAGATCTGAAACAGGTGGGGGAAAAACGGGTGATCCATAAAGCTGCAGAATAAGCAGCTATAATTAAATCTATTTAACTTGAAGATTGAGAAATACCATATGTACGAGGAAAGTATCTCAGCCCAGTACTGAGGCATTCTCAGAGCTTACATGCTGTTAGGAGGAGGGTAGAGGCAGATTTCCCAGAGTAAGTGGAATTCTTGCTGTCATCTGATATCCTCAAATGAAAACCATGATGTTTGTATCACAAATATCAGCCCAGTTGCTTCCTCTGGGATAAGGAATTTACTGGAACTGGCTGTTATCAATGGATGAGTATTCCCCCACCCGATCTCAGTCTGCCTCCACAGCCTCTGGATAAATCCCAAGGTCTGTGCTGAGCCTCCTGCCCGGTGTAGTAGCTTACGTTCACGAGGTGATGGGGGTGCTCATAGTCCACGTGTGTCCTGGACAGGGAGTTGGTGTGTCCTGGGTACAGTCCTGCTCCTCCGTTCATGATCCCATTAACTCCATTGGCAACTTTGTGGTGGATGTGGGGACAGCCGTTGCCGAGGCCGTTGCCGAGGAAGGTGCCGTGGACGCTGCCGTTGACGCGGCTCGTCCCGGGCAAGGTGGTGTACTCGATCACCTGCCCATTGATGTCTGCCCCTTGGTACAGATAGCCAGGAGGGTCGTATTCTGCAAAGGATGTTATTACGGAAGGCACATTTATTGACAAATGAGAAGCTAAGCGAATGTCTCTAGGAAAAAAAGACACTTATTTTGCCTTTCTACAGCTTTAGTGAATTAACTGTGATAGCCACGTGCTTAGCATACAAACGCAGACACAGAAAACAGCCATATCCTGGAAAGCAGACCAGGAACGTTGGTCTGGAAGGCCTTGGCTGACGTCAATCACTATGAGAACGTCCTGACAACAGGCCATTTGTATCATCAACAGCTCCTCGGCTATCTGCTATGAGCTGCTTCCCGAAATCTCCCTGGGCTGCAGCTGAAGGCACTATCTTATCTTGTAAGAAGTTTTTTTTTTCATTTCTCTCTGTCGCAGAGTAAGGACATTTAAAAATTACTGCAGGCTGTGGCAAGAGCAAGGCTGATTTGTGCACAAGGACCAGAAAAGGCCAGTGCAGGTTCTGCTGGTACCAAGGTCTTGGTGGGTACAGAGCACCTTGCAAAGGGTGTTGTGCTCCTGTTCCAGCTCCTGCCTGCTAATGAACACGTGTTCCTGATTAACACTTCCCTGAAAGACTTGGGCACTGAACGTCATCTCACTGTGCAGGGACTGAGAGGGAACAAGGGACTTGTCCTAGTGGTCCAAATTCCTTTTCTTTCCAGATACACAACAGAAAGGGAGAGATGCAGGGTTTAACTCTCTGTGTTTAACAAGTACTTACAATTACACACATGTTCTGCCTCTGCAATCAGCAGAGACCTATGCAGGGGCTTAGAGTTAAACACAAGCTTCAGAAACTGTGCCCAGGCCTTTCCCACACTGTTGTCCGGGTGAAGCTGCAGCACAGCCCTGCAGGGATGCAGCAGGGCAGTGAGCACCAGTGCGAGGAAATGGAGACATTGCTGCTCCTAAAAACCCGAATCTCCACCCCTGGCACACCCAGAGGTACAAGTCTCTACAGAAATGCACTGGCTAATAACAGGAAACCACTTCCCATCCATAAAACATAGCGTGAGCATCACTGATTTTACTCTGACAATGTTTCCACCAGGCAAGGCCACCAAAGCCACTCACTGTGCATGGCACTCTGCTGCCGGTTCTTCCACAGGCACATGGCGATGAAGACGATGAGGATGAGGACCATGACACCCAGGACACAGCCCACGATCAGGTAGAGCATGTCCCCACTGCGCACAGGGCCGCTGCCGCTGCCCCCCGCGCGCTCGGGGGGGCTCGGCGGAGTGCTCAGGTCCCTCACTGGGTATTCGGATGCTCCCGGCGTGCGTTTCACTGGGGGAGCAGAGACAAGTTTGGGTCCAGTCACTAAATGCAGTTTCCACGTGTGTTTTTTCATTATGAGATGGGAATAATTGCTGCTGAGTTCAAGTCTTAATGCCTCACAAAGAAAGCTTCCAAGTCAATATTAAAAGGTGCAAGGAGAGGGCCAACTGCTGTTGGGTAATAGCTGGGAGAATGGTGACTATCCCTCCTGCTCACCCCCACTCTGAGGTCGCTGGGACTTTAACGAGCCTCTCGAGGTACACACGGCTAAAACTGCTCTAACTCCCGACTTGAAAGAGCACAAATCTTTCCACTTCTGAGGTCAGGAGAAACCACAACATGCATTTCTCTCGCCTGGCCTCCGCCAGATGACCTACTTTTATCTGCCGTGAACCCTGCTAACCCTGTTTCCAAACCATACAGCTGAAGACACCGAGAGCTGGACAGAAAACCCCTGAAAGCAAGATGCTAGTTTAACCCAGGAGTTACATTTACATTAGTTTCCAGCACACCACAGCTCAGATTCACTTCATTTGACACTAAAAACCTAGAAGAAGTGCCTGGATTAGGAATGAAGCTGATCAGAGAGACACAAGCTCCTCCACGCAGGGTCGCTGGATGAGCAGGATCACCCCTACAAGCCTGGGGAGATGCGTGTTAAGGAAGAGGCAGTGTGAATGACAGATTACATCTTGCCAATTTTAAAATTAGGGAAGAAAGTTATATTCCTTGCAGGAGGGAGACCAACTGTGCGTGCAGCCCTGAAGCCCTGCAGCTCCAGTCCTTCCTTCAAAGGTTTCACTGCTCACTTTGCTGAATTTTGATGCTTCCGCTCCCAGAGGGCTCTTTTCTTTTTTTTTAAAAAACATTTTTTCATAGCACTGCATTTGAAGTTTACTGTCTGCATTTTCCCTTTACAGCCTTACTTGGGTTTAGAGATTAAAGGAGACAGGAATTCATCACAAAATAAATGTGACTGCCATATCTGACACTTCCCGAGAACAGTACAAACTTTGTGCCAGAGGCATGTGGGATTAGGGATGGAGGCAGCCAGCACAACCATCAATTGCTGTGCTCTGCACTTATACAACGTGTCACAGAGCCCTGAAGACATAAAACAGACATACAAATCAATTCTGTCATCTTCAGGCGCATGGTTGTCTCCTGAGGAGAGGCTATCAGCACCCACCCAGCGCAGGCACAGCGCTGCATCTGAGCGCCGCAGAGCTCTGCCGAGAGCCTCGGCAGCACCACGGATCACTTTCCATATGTTCAAAACAATCCCAGCTTGGGAAGACAAAACAATCCTCCGAAACATTCCAGCAAATTACGCTCATCATCGCAGCTGACTTTGTGCTGCACGGAAAATTCCCCGCGGTGGATGTTTTGTGCCCCCAGTGCTCGGCCCTGCAGCCTCACCTTTGGTCTCACAGATCATCACGTTGCTGTACTCACTCTCCCCACCCTCGTTATAGCACTGCATCTTAATGTCGTATGAAGTTTCAGGCTGCAGGTGATTTATCAGGTGCCACTGCTTCGTACCTGGGGGGGAGCAAACAAACCAGCTGCAGTTCAGTTACTCACATGGGTCAGAGGGAGGGATGAGCGTGTCACAGTGTCCTTCTCAACCAAATGCAGGGGCATTGCAGCCTCTCCTGTTAGCACAGAAGTGTTTAGTAACAACGTAAGGACTTAGCTGAAATCATGAGTGCCATCCCTGTCCGTGGCAGGGAGTTGGAACTAGATGATCTTTAAGGACCTTCAAACCCAAAGCATTCCACGATTCTGTAAGACTCACATTATCTTGCAAAAGAGATTCTTAGAACTTTCTGATGAATAAAAATTAGATTTTTTTCAGTATTTTCAATTGTTTTTTTAAAAAAGATCTTTCTCTACAAAAGCCACAAGTCACTGAACTCCAAAAAACAGACAGCCAAGTATCCACATCTGTGTGTTTAAATTCCACAGCTGCCCTGTGCATCCTACACATGGAAGTGCTGCACGGATGGGTTTAGGGTGGGTCATGCTGCCTAGGTACAGCACACAGGGCAAATAACAAGGAAAACTGGGACAGAGAACAGATCCAGCTTGGGACAGGGGGGAAACGTGGCAGTGACAAGAGCCTCTCCCAGGCTGCGAACCCCAAGGTGCGAGGCAGGACTGGGGCAGTGTTTGCTGCAGGAAGGACACACCTGGGTCGCTCTGCTTAGTCGAAACCACCCGTACTTGAAGGTGCATTTTCCTGAGCACACTGGAGGCCATGAGGCCGTGTCGGTGCCGCCGAGCAGCCCCAGCCAAGCAATCTCCTCTAATAGGATGGTTCTGTCATCTCTGGCCCCTGGCCAGCATTTCATTTAGACACCCTCCTGGAGCACTGAGCACTTTGGTATAAATCACTCCAGTTTTTACTTTCACAGCCTTGTGACAAATTTTAATAAACAGCCACCTTTTTTTTTTAATTTTTTTTTTTAGGGAGTTTAATTAACTGTTTGAGCGCTCTTAATCCCTCTTGGAAAATACCACCTTGAACTGTTTCCACTGTTTCTAAGGAACTGTCATACCACCTACTGATTTAAGCATTAATAAAAAGCCTCGAGTCTGGTCAGCTGGCAGGGGCTGCTCACCCCTCCGGGACCCCAGACCCAGAGAAGGGACTGAGCCCTTCCCAGCCCTGGAGGGCAGGGGTGCCCAGAGGGTAAGGGGCTCTAGCCCTCGCCCGCTGAGCATCCCCGGGATGGGAGACGAGCTCTGGCTGGGGCTGAAACCTCCTTGCCCTGAATCGCACGTTTTCCCAAGATTCAGACTCGGTTTTCCCGGCGCCCCCACCCCCAAGCATTCCTTTCGGTAATTACTACACCAGGTTTTAGGTTTCCGCTTCAAACCATTAGTGGAACTGGAATCAGTACAGGCACTTTAACTGTCCTCTTCGTGCACCATTAGCAAGGGAAAACATTTAAACATCTGACATCAGACTGCATTTACATTCAAAATTCAATCTCCAGGACCCTTGAAACTCAGAAACAGAGAAATTCAGACCAGAAACAGAGAAATTCAGACCAGAAACAGAGAAATTAAGCCCATGGATGGCTGGGTTTGCTTTGCTTTTGCTCAAAGCTGCTGAGAGATACTGAGGAGCCATCAGAGACAAGATTTTTGCTTGTTTTTGTCTTCAAATAAAATATGATTTTGCCTGTAGCAGCATTTATAAGGGGGAAAAAAAGTTTTCTGCAGAGTTTTGAATGTCTCGAAAGACAAGACTTAACAGGAAGCAGTGAGGAAAGCCTGCGGCAAGCACTTAGCTAACACAGGCATCACAACACTTTTTCCACAACTCTGCAGTCATTTCAAGATAAAATTCCCTGTCAGAAAACAGACAGATTAATTCAAAGGTAACAGAGGGGGGAAAAGTGAAGAACAAGTGATTTATGGCCAAAATACCTTAAGTCACATGTTTCTCTACATATTTCACATCAAGTGCTTCCAATCACACTTTAATTGAAACTGGTTCTCTCTCTTTTTTTCTCCCCCCTGAAAAGTTAATTTAGGAGAGGCTCAGTAAAGAAATGTTGAAGTTTAAATCTTTCCACCGAGTGACTTCTGCTCAGGCTCTGGCAGAGCAGAGCAGCTGCTAATGGTTTCAGACTGCCACAAAGAGTTCAATACACACACGCTCTGAAAAAAACCCGAAACAAGCTGATTTCACAGCACAGTGGAGCCCACTTAAACAACTAACTGCTCAGTGTATAAGGTTTATAAACACACCAGTTCTGTCTAGCAAAGGCTAAAATACATTTGCAGATGAAGGTGCAGCCTGCATAAGGTTCTTTAAAGCAAACCTCTGAGCCTTAACTCTGGATCTGTAACAGCTTTATAGTGTGCAAAAGCTTATGTCATGCATCAAAGTACTATGTGGAGTATTGTCTGGCAGGGGAAAATTTTCAAAATAAAGGCCCATTCCTCTTGTAACTGAAATAAATGAGGGGGAAAAAAATAATTAACGTCATCGGGCCAGAATGAGATCACTGAGTTTACTCAGCCCAAGCAGTAAGGACATTAAGTAAAATATTTTTAAAAGGGTTTTCCACTTCTGGACTAATATAGACATTATCTAATAACTTCTTCCAGGAAAATTATGATCTAATATGCACAGGAGAAAAAAATAACTTGATTAAAAGGCAAAATCAAGCACAAACATACCTGCATTTGCAGTGTGCTGCAGCACTTGAGGCTAAAAGCAACTTCCTTATAGCAGGAGAAGTGATTAGGCAAGGTAAGAGGAGAGAAGGGCAATTACACACAAGGCACTACCCAGCTTAGAAAGTCCATGCTAGGGTGAATAATTTTAAAAGGCAGCTAGTTATTAGTGCAGTCTGTAGCCCAGATGTGCTTGCCCTGGGTTAAACCTCATTTATGCTGCTCTCTCTTTACACAACTCAGAGCTACACCCGTTGAAACAGACCTGCAGTGAGGATTAGCAGCCATGTAACAAGCCAAACTTAAACCCAGTATTTAGCTCTCAAGTTTCCCTGTAGAAGAGGCTCCAGAAGGAAGAAACCAGCTCATGTGTGGGCAGAACCTGATGTTGGGTAGTTGAGATAGATTGTGAAGACTCTGCTTGGGAAAGGCAGTTTAGATTTCATATAAACACAGCCACCATGGCTACAGGAGCCCTTCCCCACGGAGCAGCACGGGGAGCACGCCCCCCACGTACCTTCCACAATGTCCCGCTTGTAGTCACTGTCGTTGTCGCTGTCCGTGGGCCGGTAGTAGATGTAAAAGCCTTGGATGGGTGTGTTGTTGTTGCTGGATGTAATGTACTACAAGAGAATTTTAAAGGACTGTGTTAGAGAAGGGACATTTTAACTGAGTCCTGCTGAGGTGTCACCACTGAGTATCATGTCTTCACTGAGTATCGTGTCATCATTGAGTATCTTATCCCCTGGAAATGTGTCTGGTTTCAGTAAGGTTGTGCAAGTGAGGTGGCTGAACTCCTTGGAGCAGCTGAAAAAAAAGGAGTGTAGGATGGGGGCAAGAGACTGAGCTGGGGCTGACACTTTCCAAACCCTCAATTAGGGTTTGACCATGAACGGCCTGAAAATTTGCCTTTTGATTAATTAGTGGAAATGGAAAAGTTAAAGCCATTTTTACTTCAGAAAGAGTTAAGGTCACTCTAAAATTCAGCTCAAGAACCTGTAAGTTATGCAGCCTCCTGAGGAACTAGAGGTTATTTTAAGTTTATTATCCTTAACATCTCTTAAGGCTGAGCTTGCAGAGCAAACTAACACTGGGAACTCTACACATTAAATCCTCCAAAGTATACCAGGGGGTTGGATTTCAAAACAAGAGCAAAGAATTTCTGTGGGTTTCAATAAGGACTTTAAAGTACTTGTTTACAATAGACGAGGTAACAGGGGAAAGGAAAACGTTTCTCTAACATGAAACCTCCCCTGGATGCGAGGGAAGACGGCGGGTTTGAAAC
>NW_008687560.1:38714-40774 GCF_000695815.1 Acanthisitta chloris | reverse complement strand
GGGCTGAGGCGACTGCAGCCTCTCACTGGAGCTGCCAGTTGGGTCACATCTGGCGTAACCTGAGGAGGGGTGCGTGGTGTCCCTGGGGAGCTGGAAGGGAAGCGAGGTGGAGGGAAGCTGGGACATGGTGCAAAAGGCAGCAGACAACTGACAGGGCTGGAAAAAGGGTCTGTAAATGGGGGCAAAGGGCTCAAGAGGCATATGGCCCATTAACTCACCCAATAGGGGCACGAAGTATCTCAGCCCTCTGCTAGGAACACGATCATCTCCAGGGCTCGGGGGGGGGGGGACCACCACTCACTACTCTGCAAACAGCTCCTAATCCTTGGCTTTTAACAGCCACAGCAGTACCCGTGGTGCGGAGAGCAGGAGAGCGTTATACCCACCGTCCATTTGAGCATGATCTGCGTGTCGCTGATGGCCTCGGTGTAGGCGATGTGAGGCCCCGCGATGGGGCGGTTGGAGAAGCGGCTGGTGAACCCGGCGACCTGGTACGGGCGCGACGCGGCGCTGCGCGGGCTCTCCCCGTACGTGTTCACCGCGATCACGCGGAACCTGTACATCTCGCCTTTTAAGGGAAAAAGGGAAAGCAAGAAGCTGTTGCAGCAAAACAAGCACGAGAAAGAGGATTCAAGGAGAGACTAAACAGATTAGGAAGTGCTTTTTGCACAACATCCATTTAGAAAAAGCAGAGGACTCGTTGCCAGACTGACGGGAAGGTCAGACGTATAAACAGCTTCTAAGAGTGATTAGGGAAAGTCACTCAAGGAAAATCCAAAGGCTACTGCACATGCAGGTGGAGATGCGTCAGCTCAGGAAGTCCCTAAACTGGTGGGCACCAAGAAGGATACCATCACCATCTACTCCCCCTCCTCTTGCACTTTCCCCGAGTCTTGAGGGCTGGACGCTGGGAGAAGTCAGGACAGATGTTTTTCCCTCAAATATTTTTTATCTTTGCATTCTCACTGCTCACTCGAAGGACAATTAAGTTAAAATAGCAGTGATACACAGCCCATGTCTCCACGTGAACAAGTGTTAAATTATGGTAAAGTTTTTTCCACTTGGAAAGCCAGAAATCAACCTGAATTCACGTAACGAGCTCCTAGGCCACACAAACCCCAAACCTGATAGAGCAGAAATGGGATAATCCAAGCAGAAGTTAAAATGAACCAACCAAAGAGCTGCAGGACGGAAAGATCACTCCTAGTACCTGGCTCCAAGTTCCGGACTTCCACAGACAGCTTGGAGGGGGAAATGTTATCAGCTGCGACGAGCCAGTCGCTGTGGCGGCCCAGGCGCTTGTACTCCACCTTGAAGGCAGTGATGGGAGAGCCCCCGTTCGCGCGGGGGATCCACGTGACGTACACGGAGGATTCCGACGCTGTGGAGATCGTGGGTCGGTCGGGAGCTTCTGGAACTGAAATGGGAAATCTGGTTATGAGAGGACTGAAATCGGCTGAAATGACGATTTCTCTAACAACCCACTAGACTCATGGCTGATGATTAAGTTGGACTTCACGTATCAACAAGGAGAATCTTAAATCCTCCTGTAATCGCCACTGCCCTTACTCTGCAGGAAAGGAGGATGATGAGCAGACAACAGAGGAATCAATTACTTTACCAACGTAGTAGTACAAAATGACATGGTGTTGCACTACCCCAACCATCTCTACATGGAAACACACAAACACTAAGTGAAGAGGAGAAATGTGGTCATTATTTCAACCCCCCAAAATTCCCCCAGACCCAGTGAGACTTAAACCCATCCACACTCCCGAGTGCTGGAGAAATGAGAAGGGAAAGCAAACAAAGCATGCACCAGGATATACTTACTGAACATGACATGGTGTTGCACTACCCCAACCATCTCTACATGGAAACACACAAACACTAAGTGAAGAGGAGAAATGTGGTCATTATTTCAACCCCCCAAAATTCCCCCAGACCCAGTGAGACTTAAACCCATCCACACTCCCGAGTGCTGGAGAAATGAGAAGGGAAAGCAAACAAAGCATGCACCAGGATATACTTACTGAACTCACTGAAGTTAAGCAGTGGGG
>NW_008687560.1:30286-38704 GCF_000695815.1 Acanthisitta chloris | reverse complement strand
AAGAGGTGTGTTAGTAAACCTGGTTGTGAGAGCTGTGAGGCTTTACTAAACCAGCCTGGATTCATGAATACAGATCTGGCACTGAGCAGAGGAACTGAGCAAGGAGTAGCAGGCTGGCAGCTCTGGGGCATGAAGCAGCTGAGCACTTGCAGCCAGGCACAAGAAATGCCCTTGTTTGGCTCCTCTGATATTCAGTGCTGTCACAAGCCTGCAACACTCAGCTCCTCACCTGCGTTGTTAAACCTCTCCACTCACCTTTGGGTTTACCCCAAATTTTAGATACCAAGTCACCTTTGAGGTCTCAGCCCCTGAGTAAATCTGCCTGAGCCAGGGCAATGAGTGCAAAGGCTGTGGGGCTGAGAAAAAGGACTATAAACATGTTGTTTTCACAGGCTAGGGCATACCTACTGGGAAGCACTTGTATCTCCTTGCCATGAGAAATAAGCCCATCCCTGGGAAGCTGCAGGAAAACGTTCAGAGTAGATATCATCCACTCTGAGAACCTCTGACACAGCCATTTCCCATTTCCCCTCTTCCTTCAGCTCTTTCATGGTGGAAGGGAAGAGATAACCAGAGTATTCAGCAAAAACAACTGCAGGTTTAAACATGAGCATCAAGAACAAGAGTGAAAATCCTCTTATTTTCTGAGAGTCACACATGCAGGTAACAACACCCTTGGAAACAGCCTATATAACAGAGCAGCCTTGGAATAAGCAGGAAACAGGAGAGGCAATACAAGCACCTGGAGCAGTAACAGACACAGATTAACTCAGATGCAGCTCTTTAGCCCCTGGATCACAAACCATCCATACTCCTACCTCCGCTGTGGCGCGCCAGGTCTGGAAGGACAACACCGAAATTGTTCGTGCCTTCCTGAACAACAGGGTGTTTCGGGATGCCAATGGGTGGAGACGGAGCCTGTGTGTTCTTCGAGGATGATGTTCTTTCTAAGAAAGATTTCACAGACAGTGTATCAGCTCAGGGACTGGATAAGAAAATGCTGCTTGTCAACACTTACAATACAAGATCACTCTACAAGATCACTTGCTACAGCACAGCCCTGGCTCCAAATCCTGAGCTGAACAGTCAGAATACCAATCAGGGAGTTTCTCTGGGACAGCAAGAGAGATTTCCCCACCAGCCCAGGGACTCGCTCTGTGGATGAGTGATCATCCATCTGCACAACTACCACCTGCAGCGCTTGACAGTGATGCTGTTGGCTCCTGCCTGCACTGCCAAGCACTGTCCCATCACATCACACTGAGAAGAAGATTTCACACTAAAATCCATGTCTAGAGAAGGAATGAAAATGCTATGGAAGCTGCTGGAGCCAGGACACTGGGCCAAGTGGGCTTCTGGCTGTGGCAGTAGGTATGGCAGGGCAGTATGGGGTAGGGGTAACAGTACTGAATTCCCCAAGTTGATGGAGGATCGAGCACAGGACAGTGCACGAGGATAGGAAGTATCATTTGGGTTTAATACAATGGGGTGTGACAAGTGTGTTTGCTGGGGTGAAGTTTCCTCAGTCCCCCAGTAAGCTGGGAGGGTTAGTAGCGGGAGGACCACGAGTATGAATCCCAAGATGTTTTTAATGGAAAAGTATGGGTGAGATGAGATTTTTCCAGTTTGACACAACAGCCTGGGGGTTGTTTGAACCTGACTCATGGAGGAAAGTGGGGTGGAGGAATGTGAGGCCTGTGATTATAAAGAGAGGAAGTAGAGGGCAAAAAATCAGGTAAGGGTAGGGTTTTCTACAGACAATCCTCCTCAGGCTCATTCTGCAAGTCTGTCCAAGGCAGGGGATGGCTGAGAACAGGCTGGCAATGACTGCAGCCTCTCAGAATGGTGTCTGGCCTCAATGTAGCCTAGAAAGGGTGTTGCTATGAGGGTGAGCAGAAGGAGGATGCCTGTGTTTCAGGTTTCTCTGGTGGAATTCTTATCCAATGCACTGCTAGATGCAGTTTCGGAAGAATGAGGCTCCATTTGTGAGCAGGTTAGGGACCACTCAGCCACACTGGACATTTCTGCATGTGTGGGCAAGGGCTGTGCAGGCTGGGGCAGTGCCTGCTGTGCTGTGTAGGGTGAGCAGTAGTCTGTCAGGATTTGTGCTATTAGGCCTAGGAGGAACTCAAAGTTTCATCAGGCAGAGATGTCTGGGGAGGTGAGTAGGTCCCAGTCAGGGAGTTGTTACCTAATTTTTGCAGGGGGTGAGATTTTCAGAGGTTAGGGATCGTCAGGTTTGGATCTTTATGTTGATAGAATGAACGATGATAAGGATGGATATAGTGAAGGATCCTGAGTAGGTTTTACAGATTTTGCAAACACATTATATTCTTAATAAAATTTTAAGCTATCCTGACAGACTCAAGCTCTGCCAGAGGAGGTTTAGGTTAGATATTAGAAAGAGATTTTTTATGGAGAGAGTGATCAGGCAGTGGAATGGGCTATCCAGGGATGTGGTGGAGTCACCATCCCTGGAGGTTTTTAAGATGAGACTGAATGTGGCACTTGGTGCCATGGTCTAGTAACCACAGTAGAGTTGGACTTGATGATCTTGGAGGTCTTTTCCAGCCCAGTTGATTCCATGATTCTGTGACCTTCGTAGAATCCCAGAAGGGTTTGAGTTGGAAGGGAACTTAAAGCTCATCTAGTTCCATCTCCTCCCACTAGCCCTGGTTTGCTCCAAGCCCCGTCCAACCTGGTCTGGAACACTTCCAGGATTGGGGCAGCCACAGCTTCTCTGGGCAACCTGTGCCAGCGCATCACCACCCTCACAGGGAAGGATTTCTTCCCAATGCCCAACCTAAACCAACTCTCTTTCAGTTTAAAGCCATTCTTGGACAGTAGCATGACAAATATCTAATTGTTTGCATGCCAAAGAGCACAGCCACCAGCATCCAAGCTTGAAAGAAAAACAATGCTCTGCTTAGAAATGCTCTTGTGCTTGTTGCTGTCTGCACGCAAATATAAGAACAGCTGCTTGTGGTCAGCAAAGATTGTCACTGAGGTGTCTGCAAAGCAAACCAGGAGCAGCTTTGTTGACACACGAAGACTTGATGGTGCAGAGAGTTTCTTTTGTGATTCTTTGAAAAAACCTCAACAGGGACGAGCTGCTCCCTGACTTCGCTCCTTTAAGCAAGAGGAGCCTCATGGTATAAATCTTAATAATCACCCCAAAAATAACATTATCAAGCTTTTAATAGCTTCTACTTACCAACAGCTCTAGTAAAGCTCAGGGAAGTTCACCCTCCAGCTATTTTAGCTGTTAGAGGCTGTTCTTTAGCAAATAAATTGCAGAATATTTCACATGGGGCTCAGCAGACAACACACAGCTGCTGCCATTAAATACGTGCCCTGTGGAAGGGCAGCACACAGGACACACTGTGCTGCACCTACCCTTGCTGGTGCGGAAGGTCAGCATGGCTGGCTGGCCCTCCCCTGCAGCACTCCTGGCCACCATCAGCACCTCATAGAGGCTGGAGGGCTCCAGCTCGGTGAGGCGCAGCTCGTTCTCACTGCCGGGGACGCGCACAGTGTGCCAGCTGCCCGCCGCGCTCACGCCATCCTCCAGCTGTACCACAGGGAGAGAGAGACTCAGCGTCAGCAGGGAACTGCCTGGAACCCCACAGAACACCAAATCCCGCGGCGCGTCCACACACAACCATCCAAACTCCTTCTGCTTTCCTGCCTCCACCTATGGTTTGTCTCCAGGTGCTTCTGCCACGAATTGGCACTTTTGCAACCCCTTTCACAGCACTCCTTGGCTAAACTCGACTTGTTCTCCCTCTTCATGCACACACACACACACACACTTGGTTTGGCCATTTTTTTGCCATTTTCACTTGTGGCTAAAGCTACAAGAGCCCAAATGATTTTGAAGGCTTCAGTGAGCCTTCAGCTGGCAGCATGTGCCACTGAAGGGCTGGACCCAACGCCCAAATGAGGAGGAGATGAGCCCAGAACCAGCTCAGCTTTCCCTGCACTTCAGCATTTTAAATATTTACTGGCTAAAATGGGCAACAAAAGTACGTTTGAGTTACTCCTCGAGGCTGGAAAAAAAGTCAGCAGGGAGACCAAAGATTTGGGTTTATTAACACGTTTCCCTCTTTTTAAAAAACAAAACACTTTTTAACTGCACAGTGAAACCATCAGCTCCAGTTAAGAAAAGAAAGCGATTCAGGGTAGTCTCTTAATGCTTGACCTTTGCAGGAAAACATTACCCCAAATCCCAAAGGAAAAGACAGAGATTCCACAAAAAATAAACTACTAAACAATATAAGACTTTAATAAAACATTGGAGGCAGATCTAAACGCTGTGGATTATCAAAGGTTATGCCAGAGGTCTTTGCTCAAGTATTTTCTGCTGCAGAGACCACTCCAAGGCTTTTATTCCCCTAAGGATTTTTTTTCCTCTATTAAAAGAGGGAATTCAATAAAATAATTTAATGACACAAAGAGAGCACCACCCTAAAAAACAGGGCAAACTCCCTCCTGAGACACGCATGAGCAAGCACATTTAGTGTGGAAAGGATTGCTATGAGTGAAGGGTAAGCGTCAAAAAGGTCAAAGCAGCATTCAAAGCTTCCAGAGCTTACATGAACCAACTGCCTTTGGATGAGAAATTATCATCAACAGACTCTGGAACTAGGTTTTCAGGAACTAACAGGTCAAAAATCTAAGCATTCCCTCCAGGCTGAGACAAGATCAGGATGTAGAGGATTAAAAAGTTTATGAAAAATAAACCAAACAGCTTTGCCACGCAGAAAACTGTTTGCTGGGAAGAGCAGGCACAGGCACTGCTTGGTTCTGGTTTCAGAGTCACAGAATCTCCTGAGCTGGATGAAGACCACAAGGCTCACTCAGCCCAGCTCCTGGCTCTGCACAAGCCCAGGATTCCACCATGTGATTTTAACCAAAAGGGTTTGGTGTTGATGCACAGTTTTTAAGGACACGGTAGGTATCTGCCCAGCAAATTTAAATTCACTTTCATGTTTGATAACTTCAGTTTAACTGAGTCTCTTTGGGACACAGAGCAGCAAACTTGGTGACATACTGGGGTAACACTCAGCCTCCCTTCTGCTCTCACACACACATTCAACCCTGCTCATGCGAAAGCATTTTTAACACACTCAAGTTGCACACAACATGCCCTGGAGCCCCATTCCCCGTGACACACCCTGTAAAGGACATAAAAGCCTGGATAAATCTAACTTCAAACTAAGCAGAACAGCATATTTGTGACCACTGCCAGCCATTTCTGAAACGAGCTAAAACTCAGAGTCACAATGGATGGCTGGTTGGTGTCAAACTCATTGGTGTCACATCGGATGCATAAAACCACAATTGTGATGTCACAGGGCAATGGATGTGACAGACCAACCATTGAGATGTCACAGAGTAATGTATAGGACACACCATAATTGTGATGTCACACAGCAATGGATGTGACACACCACAGTTGTGATGTCACACAGCAATGGATGTGATACACCACAGTTGTGATGTCAGAGGGCAATGGATGTGACACACCAACCATTGTGATGTCACATAAGAATCCATGCAACACAATCCATTTTGATGTCACAGAGCAATGGATGCCACAAACCCCACTGTGATATCACATAATGATGGATGTGACACACCAGCAGTGTGATGTCACAGAGCAATGGATGTCACACCAACCATTGTGATGTCACAGAGTAATGGGTTCCACAAACCCTATTGTGATGTCACAAAGCAATGGATGTGACACACCACAATTGTGATGTCACAGGGCAATGTGTAGGACACACCACCATTGTGATGTCACAGGGCAATGGATGTGACACACCAACCATTGAGATGTCACCTAGTGATAGATGTGACACATCAATCATTAAGATGTCACTCGGTGATGGATGTGACACACCCCAACTGTGATGTCACCAAGCGATGTATGTGACAACATGGCAATGGTAATACCACAGACTGATGGATGTGATATACCACCATGATGGTGTCACAGAGCAATGGATGAGATGTCACAGAGGAATGCAGGCACGGGGATGTTGTGCTTTGGCTATACCTCTGGCCTGACCCCAGGCCCTGGTTAACACCAGCACTGCAGTTCCTTGGCAAACCCAAGGATGACTTGCAGGGTGGATCCGTGCCGCGGGGACGCGGTACCTTGCGGTATTTGACGAAGTAGGCGTTAATGGGCAGCCCCCCATCACGCCCCGGCCGCCACACCAGGCTATACATGTCCGGCTTCGGCGTCTGCGGGGGGCTCAGGATGATGGGGGCCTCAGGGGGGGCGGCTGCACTCGAGGCCTTGTCCATCACAGCTGCATCCAGTGGCACTTTTGTTGGAGGTGAGCTCGAAAGCGCCGTGTCTGCACCAACGTCAGCAGCGCTCTGGACTGTTTCTCCTGCTCTCGTGCCAGTTGCTGCAGGAACTGCAAAGGGAGGCTCTGGTTACATCCCCCGCACCAAGGGGACACTGAATCATTGCAGAGTGACATTTCCAAACAAGCTCTGCTGCAAAGCCCAGAGGTGCCCACACAGCCCTGAGCCTGGTGCCAAACTTGGTGCGCTGGGTGTTTTGTCGGGGCACAGCAGTGGGTTTTGGTTTGTTTAGTTTGGTTTGGTGTTTTTTTCACAGTTGCAAAGAGAGAAAACCCAAAACTCACAGTCTGCAGGCACAGTCTGGCTGTATCTCCACCGAATTAAGCTGTGGCAACGCATGTTAAAAGCAAAAAATAAATATATAGCTACACTTGTGACACAAACAGAGTAATTTTAAACGAATCGTTGTTGTACAAGGAACTTTTCATGGCCTGCACTGGCAGGCACACAAGAAGACATTCTCCTCCCTCAGCTTCTGAGGTTTTAGCTGTAATTTCTATCAGCTTTGAAAGCTACACGACTCAACTACTTCATTTGAAAATTTATGCTGAGAATAAACTCAGTTTACAGGCAGATCTAACATGCAATTTAGTACCAACACACTTCTAGAAATCCTGCTCTGGCCTCCTCCATCCTATTTAATTTTCCTGGTATGAAAAAACCATAAAAACATCTAATATCAGTAGCTCGAAAGAGGCCATGAGACAAAAAAAAAGCCCTGTTTGGACGATGCAGGGCTCGTCAGCATTCCAGGCAGGAAAGGGATGGCAGGTTGGACATCTGAGATTATCCAGGACAAGAAAACGTCAGTGCTTAAAGTGAGAAGGTTTGGGAACCAGTGCAGCCCCTCAAGGTTGCACACTGCAGCCCCAGGACTGCCAGATGTTCAGAGCTCTGTCCGTCCCTTCAGATCTGTGTAGGTTTATGTTACGTGCAGGGTCTGGACGGGGAAGGGAATGAAGGGAACTTGGTTTACAAAACAAACAAATTCCTTGGTAATGTAAAGCCTAGGCAGTGTTAGCCTGGCTGACTCAGATTCCTCCAAACGTCCATTAAAATACCAGCAGCAAGTGTGGCTGCTATTTTTGGCCACTTTTTAAAAAGCTGGGAAGGAAAGTTCTCTCTTCAAATTGAAGCCACGCTCTCGGCAAGCATTCCTTGTTTGCTTCTTCCTAGTCATTTAGCCATGCCACAAAATTTGGAGGCAGGAAGAAGGGAACAAGGCAGGGAGGATGTCCCCAGAGCCAGATGGAGGTTGCTTAAAATGTCAGACACCCCCAGAGCAATCCTCAAGTGACAGGGTGTCCGCATTGTCTGCGGAGCAGCGGGAAGGGCCACACGGAGAAACTGGGAACAAATGGGAGGAGGCGAAGGCCACGGCAGCGTGTGGACCCCGAGGGTGTGTGGGAGGGCACAGCTGGGTTTGACGCCTGCTGGCACCAGGGACATGGACTGGAGTGGAGGATGAGCTGTGGTTTCGGCTGGTGACAGCAGACCCACAGCCAGCACTGTGTTTATTGCTGCGGGAGGGGAGTCGTCAACAACTGGTAAGCTGTTGTATTTTTGCTTTGGAAAACAAGCCCTGGGTAACAATTCCCATTAGGCAATTCAGATCTAAGCTCTTTTTGCGAAGTTTCTGGCATAATTGCTACCCATATAAACCAGCACATCAGGCTTCTCTCTGCTGCTGTGTCATTATGCAACTTTTTTTGGCTGTTGCTCTCAGTGTCATCCCTTTCCCCTTAGCCACAGAGACTTCATCTTCCTCAGCTTCCCAGAACATCAGCAGCACTGAGCTGAGTCAGACCAAAGCTGCATGTCCCCAAAATCCTACCTCCAGCAGCAACTGGAATGTCCCGAATTTGGATGTTAAAAGAATGTATGAATGGAATCCTGGAATCCTGGAATGGTTTGGGTTGGAAGGGACCTTAAAGCTCACCTTGTTCTACCCCCTGCCATGGGCAGGGACACCTTTCACTAGCCCAGGTTGCTCCAAGCCCCATCCAACCTGGCCTGGAACACTCCCAGAGATGA
>NW_008687560.1:26740-30119 GCF_000695815.1 Acanthisitta chloris | reverse complement strand
AGGCACTGGAAGGGGCTCTGAGGTCTCCCTGGAGCCTTCTCTTCTCCAGGCTGAACACCCCCAGCTCTCCCAGCCTGGCTCCAGGGCTGTGACTCACTCTCCAGTACTCTACAGTTCAATGTCATGTCTCCCCGTTGCCTGCCTCATTTTGAGGACCAGGATCCCTCACCTTTTCAGCCTCTCTTCCTGCAGAAACCACTGCCAATCTCCCATGTCTCACAGCACCTTTGCTTGTGCCTCTACACCCTTCCTGCCAGGGGTGCACACACAGTCAGACCACAGCCCATGCCCTGGCTGTTCTGGCATGAGCAGCTCTGGGTTTTGTCTCCACTGTGCAAACAGATCACATTCCCAGGCACTGCTCCCCTGCTTCTTAAACAGACAGAGGATCCTCCCTGCTCACAGGCTCCCTGGGTACCTCAACACAGGCTGGGAAAGCACTCTGAAACCCTGAAGGCAGCAGATCAGTGAGGTCACTACACCTGGCAAGGGTTTCACATCACTTTAGGACTTCTCAAAGCTTCTATAAGGCTTCTGCAAGAGCGGCTCCAGCCTGCTCATCCCTGTATCACCCACTGGCCTACACCAAATGCTCCTCCTTGCATTTTACCTCACCCTCCTGCTACTCAGACTGCCCAGAGTGCATGTTTCTCCTTCATTTCCATTAGCTGAAGTCATTTTGGAGAATTAATCTTGTGTTCAGTAGCTCTGGGAAGCTACTGCCATGAAGGCAAACCCCACAAGTGTCTAAAAAAGACTCCAGAGAAGGGAGGGCCGTGGGCACAGGATCTTGAGGCATCACTGTGCATTTTGGTGGTTTCTCACTCTGATGGCAGCTGAAGCTGTCCTGCCCACGGTCAGGCCCTGCCATGAATCACGGTGTGGAACACGTCCAGCAGAGGGGAAAAAAAGAGATACTTTTTTCAACCAAATGAGCTCTTCCTGTGAGCTTGCACAAGGCAAATTATGGGAACAAGGTGCATAAGCTGATCCTGCTAGTGAAGGAACACGCTGGAATCCCAGCTAAAGGCATCCAGGTGCTTCGGAAGTGTCACCTGGCATGAATTCTTCCTGAATGTCTGAGCATGCTTTTGGCATGGCTGGGAGCTGTTCTAAACCCCTAACAGCTCCCAGAAACTACTCAGGGACCTTTAGATCAAAACCAAATGCCTTAACCACCCTCTACACCATAATCAGCAGCTAGTACAACATATTAGAAACCGATAAAAGTTAATAAACAAAGCTTTAAAATTGGACTTACTGCCATAAAATTCTGAGGCAAAGCAGTGGGATTTTTCTATTTGACACAGACTGAATTCTGGGATGATATTTAGTTTCATGTTTCCACTCAGCAAGGTCCAACAAAAACTGATTTATAAAAGTACATGATGGGATCACTTTCTTGAGGTTTCTTCTTTCTTTTTTCCTCTAAGTGAACCTTTAAGCATCTTTTCAAGTTATTTACAGGAGTTTTAAACTCTAACCAAAGAACTTTAAATATGGGGCCACTTATTAAATCCCACTGACCTGAAATCTCACTGGCATTCAGCTAAATTAACTAAGGCAAGGTGCTGAAAGAGCTGAGAAACTTAAGTTACTTCATGTAACTAAAAATCTGTTTCTCAGTTCTTGTGAAGGGAATTTGGGGGAGTTTAAACCTGTCATTAATGTCACATAATATTCCAACATGAGGAAAGGAAATGTCTTTTTCGCATCCTGCCTTTAGTGTAAGAGCTGTTCTTTCCTACTAGTGATTTCAAGAAATAAAAAAAAATCCCGCCCTTGGATAGGTTTTGTCACACATAAGAACTCTAAGCCCATGCAATGCACACACAGTTTCTCCTTTGCCTGAGGTGGAAGGGAGGAACGGGTCTGTGAAGTCAACTGAGACTCCTGTGCTGCGTTTCCCCTGGATCCCACCCCATCCACCTGCCACTAATTTCCCATTTGGAGACATTTCTCCCTCAAATCAAGGAGCCAACCATGTGATTTTGCTCTTCAACTTACCGACTGTAAGGAAGGCTCTGGCCACGGCAGAGCCGTGCTCGTTGGTGGCGTCACACCTGTACTCCCCGGCACGCTCTGGAGTCACATTCCTCAGGTGCAGGGAACTCCAGCCCACCTGGGACACAGGGGGACAGGTGGGCTCTGCCCCTGCTGGGGGAGGGCTCTGTGGGTTGGGATGAAGCTCCTGGGTAGGGTGGCTGGGCACGAGGCCTCGGCTGTCGTACCAGCGGATCAGGGGCACGGGCAGGCCAGTGGCGTTGCAGGACAGGGTGATGTCCCCACCATCCACCACAGTGCTGCTCACCGGGGAAGAGACTATGACAGGGACAGAGCCTTTGCCTGGGGAAATACAGACAATGAATTTGGCTAGGAAATATGCCACTTAACACCGAGGTCAGTCAGCACAATTAAAGAAGTGAGGTGTGGTTCTTTTGAATCGTTGTAACACTTATTTCTTCTCTACTCAACCTCTCCAGACATCCCTGCCAGACTGAAGGGATCAACTGAGACTTGTGCTTAGAGGAGTCTGATAGAAACCTCCACTCGAACCACACTTCACATTCTCTAAACGATGAAGACTGTGAGGAACACAGCACAGATAGGACTGGCTTAGTTCACTCCACAGGCCAAGAAATCCCTGCTCAGCCAGTCTGTGCACAGTGCACACCACTGGTACAGAGAAGGTTCAAAGCTTCAACTACACACAGCGAGAGAGCAGGGACACGGACAGCCTAGCCAACATGCACAGACCGAGTTCTTTGGGTACTGGAAAATATCTTTGACTGAAAAGTGCTCAAAAAGACCACTGGTATCTGATCCTGCCAGTCTGACAGAGGGGAAGTGTGCATTAACCCCAAACCTGATAATCATTTTGTAAACTTGGGTATGGAACAGGCATTACTACTCATCAGCCTGCTAAGAGTACCAGCTCACCCAGCGCAACAGGACCCTGATTCTATTTAAGCACAAATCATGTCAAAGCCAATCATAAGCTGATTTAATTGTAGCTGGCAACCTCAGTTTTAAGTATCAAATAACCACACTACCCCAGAAATCCCTTCATCTCTTAAAATCCGACTGAAAGCACCTTCTTTGAAAGACCTGTGGTCAGAAACAAATTAGTACTTAATCTAGGGGGGGAAAAAAAGCACAAAACAGAATAAAGCCTCAAGTGCAAATGCTTGATTTGAGTTCTTGCGTGCTGCGCTTGCTCCTACCCGGCTGCACACGGAGTCTCCCCGTGGACTGCACGAAGCCAATCCCGTTGTCTGCCACGCACTGGTACATGCCGGAGTCCTCGGGGGTGACGCCGCAGATGCGCAGGCGATTGCCTGCGTGCCGGTGCCGCGCGGAGAGCTGCAGGGGAGCCGCA
>NW_008687560.1:0-26723 GCF_000695815.1 Acanthisitta chloris | reverse complement strand
TCAGGACGGGCGCGGGGCTGCCGCGCGCCTCGCACCACATCTGCACCGTTGCTCCCGCCGCCACAGCTTCGTCCTGCAGTCCCCTGGACAGCCAGGCTGGTTCTGCAGAGGGAAATGGTTTGACATCAACTGTTTGCTAGTCTTAGACCAAGCCCTGAAAAAGCTGTGGTACAACGTTCCGCAGGTTTATCATGTCCCAAGGCTGCGCAAGCACCACGCGGCGCTGGTTCTGCGCAGCCTGGAGCTGGTTTTCCCCCACGCTTGCTTGTTTGGATGGTTTCTCCCTTCTATTCCCAACAGCCACATGTTTGCATGAATCTTATAAATAAAACACCTCTATTTTCAAAATAATTCCTCAGTGACCTCCCACAACAAGAGGAGTGTTGTATGTCAACACTCTGTTTGCTGAGTAACTCCAATGTACACATTTCAAACCCCAAACAAAAACAATCACAGATGCAAAAACCTCAAACATCACGACAAACTGCCACAAAGGAAAGGGGAGATGAGGAACAACTTGCAGCCACACAAAAGAGGGCAAATATATTAATGTTTCCTTTGCTTTTCTTTATGTCCTCATCCAAACATATCACCTCCCTTCGCCAGCTTTTTGCTTGCATACAGCCTTAAAAGAGGAATATCTGACCCTTGGCACATTGACACTGGCATTCTGCAGGAAAATAAACAGATCAGTTCTTCCCTGGAGTTTGTTATCCTTTACTGTTGCATTATTTTGAGACTGCCAAGGATTTGAAGAGAGAAATACTTACGGATTTTAACTTGGGAGAGATGATGGGATATGGCCATCAGGAACAGATCTGTACTCTTTATTTTAATGTGCTTAAGGCTGAGAAGGAATGTGAGGCTGTTTAGGAGCAGATGCCAAAACCAGCATGTATATGAAGAAAATCTGTGTTGCCTGGACCTGAAAATGTCTTTATTTCTTACCAAGTACAGTAAGCGAATAGTTAACGTATTTCACTGCTCCAGGTTCACTTCCCACCACGCAGGAGTAATTCCCAGCGTCGGATGGCTCGAGCCGGTCTGTCACCAGGTGGGAGTGCAGCAGTCTCCACCTGCCTTGCCTCAGCGCGTCCCGACCGTCCTTCACCCAGCGGACAGGGCCTGGAGCCAACCCACCGACCACACACTCCAGGGTCAGCGCGCTGTGCCGAGGCACCACCAGGCTCTGCGGGGACAGTGGGTGCAGGATGTGGGAGCCACCTGAGGAAGGGCCTGGAAGAAAGGAGATGAATCATAGAATCAGAGAATGTTTTGGGTTAGAAGGATCTTAAACATCATCTCAGTCCACCCCCTGCCATGGTAAGGGACACCTTCCACCAGCCCAGGTTGTGCCAAGCCCCATCCAGCCTGGCCCGGAATACTTTCAGGGGTGGAGCAGCCACAGCTTCTCTGAGCAACCTGTGCCAGTGCCTCATCACCCTCACAGGGAGGAATTTCTTCCTAATATCTAACCTAACCCTGCTCTCTGGCAATGGGAAGCCATTCCCCCTTGTCCTGGTCACTCCAGGCTCATGTAGAAAGTTTTGTAAGAAGCTCCCTCCAGGTACTGGAAGGCTGCAATTAGGTCACTCTGAAGCTTCTCTTTTCCAGGCTGAACAATCCCAATTCTCTCAGCCTTTCCTCACAGTAGACATGCCCCATCCCTCTATTTTAATCACCAACCAGGCTGTTAAACCACTCTCCCATCCCATTCTCCAGTCCTCCTCCATGCCTTTCCAACACAGCTGCCTGTGCTTGGGACTAGGCACGATGCTGTAACACTCTCTTCCAGAAGTCCTGCTCCAAAACAGGCTTGGGGACAGAAGTGTTAGCAGTATCCCCTTTTCCAAGGGCTAAGTGCTGTATCTTCCTGGCATTTGAAAAGCAATCATGCTGCTCCCGCACAGTGAGGGGAAATAAGAACTGAATGTGCAAACAGGCAGGACAGATCTTACCTAACATGGTATTTGAGACACTGATGTGCCCATGTAAAAACCTTAGGGATGCTATTTATTCAGTTTGAGAAGGATTCATTCTGGAAAGCTGAAGGGAATACTCACGTGTGACTGTGAGCTTATGTCCAGTGAGTTCTACTCTGAGATCATGAGTAACTGGGTTGTACACTGCA
This sequence comes from Acanthisitta chloris, assembly GCF_000695815.1. Classification (NCBI taxonomy): domain Eukaryota; kingdom Metazoa; phylum Chordata; class Aves; order Passeriformes; family Acanthisittidae; genus Acanthisitta; species Acanthisitta chloris. Next base: position 24,592 of record NW_008687560.1, on the reverse strand, counting down.
CATTTGTAGGATCCTTTGTCTTCTAGAGATACATTCAAGATCTGCAGGTTTCCAGATGGAAGAATTAGGTAGTTGTCTAAACAAGTGGGGAAGGAAAAAGAGAAGATTGTATTTAATTTAGCTTCAAAAGAATTCTTTGGGTTTTTAAATTTATTTTTATTAACTTGCCAGCTTTACCAGTCATAGGATCACACAGATACCACATTGCCATGCAAAGGAGATAATTTCCAAAGGGAGGTTTAGATAGAGTGATTGCACAGGAAGTTCTGCAAACTTTCAAAGGATGTTTTCCCTTTAAATTCTAAGGAAAACTCCAGGAAAATTTTGTTGGATCCTTATACTGCACAAAACCTCTCACCTGTGGATTGTTCCAGCCATTTCCCACGCACTTGGAAGCGAACCTGTGCTCTTGGGTGACTTTCTGGCACCTTGCATCCGATGAGAGCTGTGCCTCCTTCCTCTGCTGCAACAGCAGCCTTGGCTGATGCCTCAAAGGGAGCTAAACCTGGAGAGAGTGGGAGAAGGGGTAAGAGCAGCCATGGCCTGGGAGAGGGGAAGGGCAGGAAGCTCAGTATTTGTGTTAAAAGTACAGTTGGGTTCATGCTGATTATCTTCCCTAGTGCAGCACATGGACATGGCATCAACAGACGTGGTCTATCCTGCAGCCCATAACAGCATCAGCCCTCCTTATCCACTGCCTTACTACAGAAAGGAGCTTTTACATGGGAATAGTGAGGAGATAAAGTAATTCCTACATTCCCTCCACTGCTCCTGGAAAAGCAAGCAGAGACACTGGAGAGGCTGCAGTGCTCCTCACGGGCTCTGCAGGCACTACAGAAGACAATTCACAGTAACAGCAGGAAGTCTGTCCATAAAAATCAAGGAACTGTCTTTCTGTGATGATAGTGAACACAACAGTGAGGACAGCAGTGCCTCCAGCTCACTGCCATGAGCCATGAGGCAAGCAGAGAGCCCCTCAAAGCAGAGAGCCCCTCAAAGCACAGAGCTCCCACAGCAGAGAGCTCTCAAAGCAGAACTCCCAAAGCAGAGAGCTCTCCCAGCAGAGAGTCCCCCAAAGCAGAGAGCCCTCGAAAGTAGAGAGCCCCCAAAGCAGAGAGCTCCCACAGCAGAGCTCCCACAGCAGAGAGCTCCCAATGCAGAGCTCCCAAAGCAGAGAGCTCCCCAAAGCAGAGCTCCCCAATGCAGAGAGCTCCCTGAAGCAGAGCTCCCCAAAGCAGAGCTCCCCACAGCAGAGAGCTCCCACAGCAGAGAACTCCCAAAGCAGAGAGCTCCCCAAAGCAGAGGCTCCAAAGCAAAGAGTTCCTAAGGCACAGAGCTCCCAAAGCAGAGAGCTCCCACAGCAGAGCTCCCCAGCTCACAGCACCCACCGGTGTGCTGCCAAAACCTCAATGGGATGAGGAAAGTGTGAATTCTGCTCTTCTACTCCCTTCACAACCAAAGCATCCTCAAGGTTGTGAAGTTTTTCTATGTTAGCCGCCTTAGAGCTCTCTTGAGAGGGTCTTGCCATGGGTCAGTACTTTACCAAAACACTTACTTCTCTCCCTTGTAAGAGATTTTCCTCCCAGGGGGATTTTGGACATGCTCCATAGATGAGGTACCCTTCCAGAGAAATCACTCAAACCCTGCTTGACAAAGGCCTAATTCAGACAGCCCCACAATCCCAAACAGACAGATCATGCTCATGCAGGAATATTGTATTCCCATTCTCAGCACCACATCATCCTTTCCATGTGGAAAACATTGCCCTTCCTCTTCTGAAGTCCCTTGAGATCAAATAATTTACAGATTAGAAGAACCAGTGCAACTGAGAGAATGGACACTGTCCCTAAAAGGACAGAGGACTGTCCTCACCTGAAGAACACCTGGATTGGTTTGATTAAATAAAATGAAAAGGGAAATATGCAGCTCCCACTTATTTCCCAGGCAACAATTCCCACTCATTTCTTCTCAACTCTCAATACACTTCTGCAATGGCACAGCAGCTCAACTGCTCTTTCAACATCCTTTGTGAAGGGAAACTTTTGGAACCTTGTACTTCCAGGGAAATTCACGGAAATGAATGTTATTTCACTGAACAATATTGCTGGAAAGGACTCTTGGGTCTTTCACCTCAAAATAGGGCCATCACCAATGTTAAATCCATCACATGTGGTTTGGTCTAGCTGAGGCTTTCAAAGCCCCCAGGGATTGGGATCCACAAGCTCTTTGGGAAATCTGTTCCAAGGCTGCATTACCTGACAGGTCTCAGATGACTTCAGAATTAAAAAAAGGTGAGAAGTGTATAATCCATCATGTTCTACATAGTGGCTGAGGGGAGAAAAACCCAAACCATTTTGATCTAGGTGTTTTATAAAAGTCAACTTAAACCAAACCATACAATCCATCTGAGGTCTCCAGAATGTGCATGGAGCAAAGGACATAAATTAGAGTTGACTTACTGGCCATGGACACCGTGGCAGGCCTGCTCAGCACGGCACCCACGCTGCTGTTCACCACGCACTGATAGCGGCCGCACGTCGCCGGGCTGAGGGACACGATTGTCAAAGATCCTGACTGGACTTCCACTTCTCCCACCCTGCTGTCCAGGGGCTCCCCATTAAACAGCCAGGAAAGCTGAGCTGTGGAGGGCTCGGCAGAGCAGTGGAGCTGGACGGGCTCACCAGACTTCTGGACAGTAGAGGAGGGCTCGGAAATAAAATGGGGAGTTAAATCTAGAAGGAAAAACATACACTGAGTTAGTGACCAGCATGGACACATGATAAGGTTAGTGATGTGCTGACAGTACAAAAGACTGACCACAGAAAGAGTCTCTAAGCTCCAAGCTGCAAGTGACACTCAGTCAGGTGCTGCCTTTTGCTTGGCACAAGGAATGCACGACAGATTCCTGATTGCTCCCAAACACCAGGATAGTGTCAATATTCCAACCCCACAAAGAGGATAACAGCGACTAAAAAAAAGTAGGTGCAGTGTACAGGAAGGGGGAGGTACATCCCGGAGTGTGCACACTTGTCAGGGCCAGCAAAACTGCAATCCCACTGGATTTATCTGGAGGGAAACAGCACCCGTCACCTGGAGAGACGGAGCAGGGGAAGGCGCAGCTGCGGCTGATCTGTCCCATATGAAGTGGGTCTGGACGTGACTTGTGAAGTGCTGGAAATGGCAGCAGCCTGCCAGGTACTTCCACAGAACCGGCCCTGGCTCTGCAGAACTAATTAAAAATAGCAGGATGAAAAAAGCTGGACGAACAGCAAAGGCTCCTGCTAATTCCAAATACATGGACTTCATCAGGACAAGGATGATGAATTGGGCATCCATTATCTTTACTGAGTAAAGATGAACAGAAACAGGAAGAGCTGCTAATAAATAAAAGGTTCAATTCCACAGAACTCGGTTATGAGAATCCATTTATTTGCCAGAAGAAAATTCCTGCTTGTTGGAGGACATTTTTTTCCTATCCTGGCCAATGAAACACTGGGAATTACTTCCATTTGTTTTCTATGGAATTCTCCACTAAAGGTTTTGCATGAAGGGAGCAAGCACAAGGAAATTAACACCAATTACTCTTATTTGGTTAGTAATACAAATTAGGAGAAAAAAAATTTAAAATAGACATGGCAGCAGGGAAAAACAATTCCTGGTTTGTGAAGGAGCTAAGGAATTCCAGATAGCATGGGTCAAGATGATATTAAATGACATCCAAGCAAGAGATGCTGTTCTTGTAGGTGGGGCCCTGGGCTCATGCTTTTCCTCTCAAGTCAGTCCATCCCAGCTCTGTTTATGAGTTTCAGATGAGAAACTGCACATTTTTAACAGAACCATAAACTATCTGCATAAACATAAAATAAAACTGGAAATTAAAGTGTGGCTTCACTTAACGAAAAAAGATGAAATCCATAAAAATGGTATCCAAGCATTTCACAGGGCTCCAGATGTCCATTTTTAGCTTTTAATTAGAACACAGTTTTTCCTATTAGTTCAGTTTGAATTTCCAGGGATAGGAGGAAAGCAATGACCTTTCAGTTTGCTCACCACCAATTGCTATGAAATCACACTGTTACTTTCATCTTCGCCCCTGCCCTCACTTCTGACACCGACGCTGCACTCCGCGTACAAGTCAGAGTTGGTAGCAGTGACCCTGCAGCTGGAATTTATCTCCTGTGACTGCTTGGAAAATAAAATTTATCCCATTTGCTTAGAACGATTGGCTATGAAGTGCTAAAAGTAGTAAAAGCTTCTTTTTTGTGTGGTTGCGTTAAGACAAGCTGACTACACAGAGCAGATGTGTCAATTAAAACCAGGCCTCTTCTTTTTTTAACGCCCAGGCTCTTCCAAGTGCAGCCACGCATCAGCCTCCACGTTTCAAAGAGCTCACTCCTCTCTCCCCCTGCAAGCTCAAACCCCTCCCGACCCCTGGGAACACGAGATGCACTGTACAGAACGGAATCGGTGTCCAGCTGAATCCAAGGAACAAGCCTACGTAACTCACAGACTTCCATGTTCTGGTGCTTGTTTTGAGCCAAGTTTTCACAAGCAAAGTCAGATACTGAGTGCGAGGCTGTGCCTCAGTGCTCCATACTTCCTGAAAAGCAGTTATTGACAATATCCATTAAAGCTGGCTGCTTTGAAACACACTCCCAAGATCTGTTCATTCAAAAGTTCGGGTTCAACCTCCAAAACCTCTGAGCAAGTCATAGAATCACAGAATTTCAGGCGTTGGAATGGACCTTACAGATGATCTAGTCCCAACCCCCTGCCCTGTGCAGAGACACCTCCCCACTAGACCAGGATGCTCAAGGCCTCATCCAGTGGGTTGGGCAAGTCACTGTGGGTTGGGCAAGGCCTTACCTGAGGTGGTGGCAGCGACGAGGCCGGTGGCAGTGACGAGGAGCAGTGCCTGTAAGTGCCTGAGGGCTGGATGCATAGCGCCAGATTATCCAAGTTGAAAGCCCAAAGCTCCAAACTAAGCTGAGGCACGGAAACAGCTACAAAACAAACAAACACATGTCTACTGTGAGTTTCAGGAGTCTGCCTTTTAACTCGCTCACAACAAAGTGTTTGGTTTTTAAAAAAAAAGAAAAGCACAACCAGGAAACAGCCAATATACTCTGCAATATAGAAACCATCTGCAAAAGTGAGTTGGAAGCTTAACTTCGCTGTGTTTCCAAGGACTATGCTCGATATAAGAGTTTTTGCACAGCTGGGGCACGAGGCATCCACATCAAACTGTGCTGCCTTGATAAATTAGACTACTTTCCACCCAGAGGAGCTGGAGTCCAAAGTAAACAGCTTATCTATGGGAGATAGTATTGTTTGCAAACAATAATCATTTGACCATCTATCACCAGGCTGCACTTGTTTGACAAGTTTTTATGAATCTCCACACTGCGATGCAGCTACTGCTCATGATTGCTCTAAACCTGCTTACTGAGCCTTGTCATCTGCTGGTTCCTTCTGCTGTGCCTTCCAGGCAAACCATGGCAAATGGCCCCTGGAAAACCACCAATATTAGTCTTGTTCTCATTTACATTCCCAAACCAGTACTGTTTTTTCCTATATGCTTTTGGGACATCCCATATCCACTTTCACCTCCATAGCTGCTTCTAAAGAGGACAGTCCTGTGCTTGGCCATATCACACATAACCATTTGGCTGTGTATGATCTCACTTATCATAGAATCACAGAATGGTTTGGGTTGGAAGAGACCTTGAAGATCATCTCGTTCCACCCCTTGCCATGAGCAGAGACACTTTCCATTAGACCAGGTTGCCCTAAGCCCCATCCAACCTGGCCTGGAACACTTTCAGAAACGGGGCCGCCACAGCTGCTCTGGGCAACCTGTGCCAGTGCCTCACCACCCTCACAGAGAAGAATTTCTTCTGTATATCTAACCGAAATTTCCTCTGTTTCAGGTTGAACCCATTACTTCTTGTCCTGCCACTACAGTTCCTAATGAAGAGTCCCTCTCCAGCTCCCCTGTACTTCCTTCAGATCCTGGAAGGTGCTATGAGGTCTCCACACAGCCTTCTCTCCTCCAGGCTGATCAGCCCCAACTTCAGTCTGTCTCCATAGGGAAGGTGCTCTGGTCTCTTTATCAACTTCACGGCCCTCCTCTGGACTTGCTCCAACAGGACCATGTCCTTATTATCACCAAAAGTACAAACTACATCATTAAACCAGCAAAACACTAAATGTGATCCCAGAATATGATCACAGAGGTCTTTCCCAGCCTAAACGATTCTATGATAAATCATTAAACCAGCAAAGCACAAACTAAATCACGGAATCAGCAACGGCACTGACACGAGGTGAGTCTGGGGAATGGTGTTTGACACTCTGAGTCACCACCGAATGATCTTTTCTCCAAGAGAACAATAAATCCGCAGCTGTCATTCACTAAACTGTTCCATTGGCCTTGCGTAACACTGTGATGGATAAGATCTGAGCTCATTTAGCACAGTTACTTAATTTATCAGCCCAGCCATGCAATTCCGCTGCTGATAACACTCAACATATACTTTAAACATCTCATACATCAGACATGTATATAAACACGTATCCAACGCACACACAGTTACTCTCCAGTAACTGAGAGTTTTACTGGAGCACAGAAACAAGTGCAGCAATACACATGCTTGGTAGGAGCTAGTCCCAGTTCACTGAGTGCTCATGGAGCCATTTGCTCTCCGAGAAGCTGGATCCAGACATTGACAGCCAAATTGTTCTCATGGTTTATTTAAAATAACAGGACTCTATCACCAGAGCATCCCTGTAAAATATATATGCAAATCATCAGGCAAAGCCTCCGCTCACAGTAAAAGAATCACTCTGGATTTTATGGGGCTATTTGCTCACTGCCACTTCTGCCTGCAAATCGTTCTAGGGGTTACACTGACAGCTTGAGAGGGCGGAAAGAAACACTCCGAGCACAGCTCCCATTCCTGGGCAGTTTGATCTGATCCGGCAAATTCCTTTCAGCTGTAGGGAAGAGAGAGGGCAATGCTGGGCCCAGGCTGGTCCCGGCACGCCGGGGCTGCGCTGGGAAGGCGCAGATGGCAGAAGAGCCCAGCTGTGCCGAGGGGGTCGGTTTATTTGAGTTCTCACTCGGTTCAAGGGCAGCAGCGCCGCTCCACCAGCGCGCGCGGAGGACAAAGTAAACACCCAGAGAACTTGTTAACATCAAACACTTTGCTGAAGAGGGGTGGGGGGCAATGTTGCTTTTTGCCAAATCTTCCCTCCACTATTTATTTATCAAAAGCAATGAAACGTATATTCTAGGTCAACTTTAACCCCAGCACATGGAGCTACTGGGTTATTTTGCAGCTGTCTTTTTCAACAAGGCCAGCTCATTATCTTTAACTAAACTTTATCTTTGGAGATCTACTTTATCCAGGCTCTGATTTCCCTCTGTTTATCTTTCTCCTTACATGTTCCTCGCTGCCAGTGTCAACAGCTACTCCTCTTTTGACCTACCAGTTTGGCTTTCGCAGGCTTGCGGAGTGGTAAGATCAACTGCAAAGCAGTGAGTACACAAAGTGAGCCACAAAGACCAAAGTTCTTTGACTGGAGGGAAAAAAAGAAAAAATATTGGCTTTAACTGGACTGATTGTTCAGCATCAATATTTGGGCATCTAAATTAAGTTTCTCCAACATCCACTTCCAAAGGACAGCAGAAACCTTTTGCTCACTGGTAGATATGGGAACACGGGGGGAGATGAGACCCAACATGCAACACAACCTGAAATAGCTTCTTTCTTTTTTCTCTGCAGATGGTGACACTACACGAGCCCTTGGCTAAGTGTAGAGAAGAAGGTGAGACCACAGCTTGGAGTTTTGGAGTTTTTAGAAACCCAGAGAAGAAACCTTGTCTCTTCAGTATCATATTAAAAGGCCTTGGGGATGGAAAAACACAGATCTTCCACCTTGCCATAATTTCAATAACCCACAGCTCCCATCTTGACAGCCAGTACCAGTCACTGAGGACCTACTGGGATCAGAAAGAGGAGCACTGTGGTTAGATGTGGCTCCATTTAAGTGCCCCAAACTCCCAGATGAGCTCACCCTCAAACAACTCTGCCCACTGTGCACAGTTCCTCACTTGGGAGGATGAATATTACTGGTGGATCAAATAGTCCAAGTTATTTTAAAGTAAGAGGTGCCACTGTCTGAGCTTTTAAAAATAAAACAGTAATAAGAGGAGTTATTCATATGAATAATATTCAAGGTTGAATAGAGATGGACATGGTTTCATGGATGAAGGAAAATGTACTTCTCACTTTCACTGGCCATTTCTCCAGCCCATCAGAAAGGCAGAGCAAGGCAAAGGCCACAATTCTCCTATTTCCACCCAAACGCCTTCACCTAAAGTCATCCTCCAGTTATCTTCACTCAGCACTTGACCTCCCTGTCAGCCCTAAAGTAGCTCGTTGCTCACGGATCAAGGGAAACAAGGAAGATAACAGACATGTCAAGGGGAGGGATCATCCTGACCATCCCAATGGGCAGTGCCCCTCAGAAGCTCCCACGCACTCGAGAGCACACGCAGGGGCACCCAGAGACCTGTGCCTGGTACTTCTGGAGGTGATTAGTAAGATGAAGTACTTCTGCAGATGACAGAATTCTGACTGTGCACCTCATTTTTCACAGACCCTTTATAAAGGGACCCTCATCACCTAGCTGTGGGGACAGGCTGTCCATCAGTCACAGTGTCAGCCCTGTGGCCTTTGGGGTGCCATACACAAGGCAAGAAAATCAGCCACCAGCGCTAACTCCAAACAGAGGGAAAGGTTCAGGTTAATTTTCCCTTTGGGAGCACCAGTGAGGTTCCCAGCGCAGGAGCAGGGCTATCCCCGACACCAGGCTGGCACATCAGCCCTGGCACACGCCAGCTGGGTGCTGCAGGGCAGCTGGCACACTGTCACCTGGCTGTCAAGGCCTGAACATCTCACCAGGATGAACATGGGCCATCCCGGACCAGGGAGCAGCCCAGGGGCTTACTGAGGCATCCCACTGAGCCAGGATGGGAAGACACAGGCACCAGATCGGGCAGGATCTCTGCAGCCCTGGCAGTGACGCTCTTGTCTCCCCCCAAAGCTTCATGCTTGGTGCTGTTTCTTTGGAAACCAGTGGTCTTCAATGTGAGGCTCCACAGGTCTCATCCTGCTGCTGTAACTCAAGTCCTCACCTCTAAATTAACTCACTCCTACCCATGCTTGCCCCTCCAAAAGGGCTTTATCCTCTAAAAGATGACAAAATGCTGTTTGCCACGTGCTCCCATGGCACTGAGCCCCAGAGGACCCTGTGTCCTTCCAAACACAGCTGAGATCCTGCCCTGCTTATTTACTGGACCGTGAACTTCTCATCTCCACCCTTGCAGCTGAGGGCAGAGTTGCTATGAAAAAGAGCATTATCTCATCCCCATTTCGGTTTAGCTCCCTGAATCATCTTCCTGCCATCTCAGACCAGCTGGCAGGGCAGCACCAGGACCTCCTTTTCCAAAAGGCACCACCTCACCTCAGCCTGAACCACACTCCCTCTCCATCACTCCCCTCCAACACCCACCCAACCTTCAGCGAGCCGTTCGGCACGCTGAACCTAAATGAGGGTTTCTTCACTACCCAAATGCACTGGGTCTTATAAACGCTGGAGCAATGCAGGGAAGGAGGAGGAAGAGGAGGAGGAGGAAGGAAACGGCATGCCTGGGAACAGAGAGTCATTCAGGTTGCCCACCCCACCTCCAGGAGCCTTTGCTAGGCAGCCCAAGGAAAAAGTGACTGAGCGGCACTGCCCACCAGCTGCACCGTGACAGTCGTCTGGGAGAAAACTGGCTCTGGATACGAGAGATTCCTCATTTTTCCTAAACAGCAGCAACTCCAAATCGATTTATCCCACCTCACTGCATAATACCCTACACAATTTAACTCCCAAAGCACAGCAAGTTGGTTTTTTCCCCATGTCATTTATTAGAGTTACCAAGAAAAAATTCATTTTAACTTGGTTGTGGCTGTCAGTACCACAAAAATCACAGATTTTCAAACCACCTAAATGCAGAGCAAACGAACCCCCTGAATTAACTAAAACACCATGGCTTTAGCTCGAGCAAGCAGAGTTAGATCATTAAATCTCACACCAAGACACCTTAAAAAAAAAAAAAGGAAAAAAGGAGGTATTGAAGCCAGTGGCATTCCAAGAGAAAGTAATCAGACATTCCTGCCGCTCGGCTCCTCAGTGATCTCCAGAGCCTTTGATCACTGACTGTCTTCATGCTGTCCTCCTGGGGTCTGGCAAAATGAGTGTAACAGCTGGCACATAGACTTCATTAGCTTTCTGCGCTGGGAGGAGCGGGTGAGCGGCCGGCAGCCTGCCCAGCAGCCCAGGGACTAACCTCCCAGGTCTATTCCCGGTTCCTCCAGAGGTTGGGAAGCCTCGAGGTAGTCCCGAGCAGCTGACAGCGGTGTGCTCAGCCACACAGAGCTCCCAGAGCCACCACCGCCAGAACGGACTGGGCGATGGGTTTGCAGTGCCAACACACGGGTTTGAGGTTGCCAAAAGGCAACGGAGCTTGCCGAAGCTTCATTTTTATGAATGCTTAATGACCACTCAATCATTAACATCAACCTTTAAAAAGCAAATGCAGCACCTACAGTGTTCATTACCCTCCCCCTCCCCCCTTTTCAGGGTCTCAATCGAGGCAGTCAAGCGTGCAAACCGATCCTGTCGCCAGCAAAAGCATTTCCTTTCACTGTGGTCAGCCAAAAGCAGGGGAAGAAAATGGAAGTGACTTGGAGTTATGGCACCAAAAAGGCCAGACAAGCAAGGAAATAATCAACTCCACATGAGCCACTTCTAGCCCATCACAATGAAAAGGGCCTACGACTAACCCCAGGAAAGGTCAGCAGGACTATGGGGGTCAGAAGCTGAAAAAGGCAATAGCGAGCAGCTGCCAGCTGCAATAAGAATCAATGTGTTCCTAATTACGCTCCGAAGAGTGGGCTGGAGCGCCGGGAAACGCCGGGCTGTAATCACGGCTTGGGCAGGAAAAATCCAAGTGCTCCCGTTCTACTCTCCTCCACCTCGAGCACTGGGACTGCAGTTTGGGCTGCTAAATCACAGGAAGCCGAGCAGCGCAGATAAGGAGTCAGGCGGTTACAGAGGGCTTGGGGACTGTAAAAAATGCCAGAATTAGGCATTTGTGTTGGAATTATGGCATCACCAAAGGGAGGGTTTCGTGAGTGTGAGTAATAAAACTGCATACTTCAAAGGGATTGTGCGGGTGCTTGTAGGAAACACACTGAACTCCGCTGAGCAGTCCCACATGCCTGGGATGTTCTCTATCCCCTCCAAAAATTCTGGAAGGGAAAACCCCACAAAAACCAGTTTTCTGACAGTGACCCTATAAACCAAGTGTGAGAGGCACAAGCAGGTCAGAATGCAACGAAACGCACTCTGAGGCGCCCACAGAAACCCATGGAGTGGGAAGGCAATGAAAAGTTACAAGGAAAAGCATCCTTTGATGTTCTGTTCATATTTATTTATTACTTTTTAGACAAATGAAAGTCTACCTTCCAGATCCTTATCGTAGGGATAAGGATCTCCTTCAGAAAGGAGAGAAATCACAGTTGCTCAACCTCAGTTGGATTTCGCTATCTCTGCCCATACCCATGCCTGGCACCCAAATCCAGCAGGGCTAAGACACATCCAAGTGTTTCCTATGTGGATTCCCACTTAATGATACAATTGGTATTTTTACTCCTTTTTAGGTAACGTTTTTAAGCAGCCTTGCATGAAGCCTTTCTCCTGTTCCACAAGATTTAAACCCCTCCATGAGTCAGTGACAAATCCCAAGAGCAAATTTGGGGGCTAAAATTCCTTATCTATTGTGCAGTGAATCCTATGGCACTTTATCTTTTCATAGAATCATAATGGCTTGGGTTGGAAGGGACCTGAAGACCTAAGAGTTGGTAGTTTTGTCAAAATACAGAGTGAGTGTTTGCTTGGGGTAGCAGATGGCAGGAAAACCAAACAGTGCTGAGCAAACAAGACAGTGACCAAGTCGCAGCAAGGACAGGGGACCCCGAGTCTATAGCCCTTCCTTAGCAATAAGGTGTTTTCTCCAAAGCTATAAAACACCTTAAATAACGTCAGTCATTTACTCAAACTCTGTTACGGGTAAGGCCCAGTGTCACAGGACAAAGGTGACACAAGAAGAGGTTAACCAACAGAGGCAAAAACAGTACTCTTAGCCCCAAAACATGGCCAAGGAGCTGGCGTGCCTCAAGGCTGGAGAACCAGACCTTTTTCATTGGATTTTTCTATTTTGCTTTCGGGCCTGGAAAGTCTCATGGTTGGTATCAGCTGTTGGACTGGGATCAAAGTTTAGCTTTCCATTAATCCTTTGAGTTATATGTGAGGCTGATAGAGAAATTTTTTTAGAAGACAGTTAAGATTACTCAGATACTTAATTTGCACTCCAATATTTCAAAAACACCTTGACTTCAGAACCTCGGTCCTGGCGTACATCTGGTCTTGATAGAACAACGCATGCTTTGGCATGGGCTGGAGAAATGGATTTGGGAGCAGAGGGAAGGAAATTTAACAGTTTGTGTACTGTGCCTGGGCAGCACACAGCCAAAAAACACTCCTGAGTCACGGGGCTGCCCCGACACAAGTCCGTGCTCCAAGTGGAGGCCCAGGGTTCCTGTCCTGCTGTCCCAGCACCGCTCACGGGAGACAGGCATGGGGGAAAGAAATAAATCAGCACAGAAGCCACACTTTCTTCCCCACAAACAGGCAGAACAATTAGGTTAATTTTATTATTAACTTCAGAAAAGGAGCTGAGACAGTGCCCCTGCTGCCACGCTAATGAAGTGGGAATGGTTTCTGCCTCCTCTAGCCTCAGGGGAAGCAAAAGAGCAGAGCATTAGCCTGATGTACAGTTCTGCTGGGCTGCAATTATGTTTAAATGCTTAAATCAGGGCTTTCAGCCCCCAAGGGAGCCGAAGGTATCATTACTTTAACAGTTCCATCACAGTAACTGTAGGCCAAATACACACAAAATTCTCACGCTTTGCTCTTCCAGGCCCCCTAGACCTCACCCCTCCCGTTCTCTCCTGCCTAGGCACTGCTTTGCCTCATATTGCCATTTGCTTCCCCACACTTAGCTCAACACTTATTAGATATTAGAAAACAGTGCTTCCCCCAGAGGGTGTTTGGGCCCTGAAACAGCTCACCAGGGCAATGGCCACAGCCCCAAGCCTGACAGAGCTCAAGGAGTGTTTGGCCAATGCTCCCAGGCTTATGGTGGATTGTTGGGGTACCTATGCAGAGACTGATGATCCTTGTGGGTCCCTTCCAGCTCAGGGTATTCTGTGACCCTGTGATTAACCCCTATGCCAACTGTGTTGCACCACTATGTGGACACCTGTGACAGCCCTGCTCCCCTTCAACCATGTCTCCAAGGGTCCTTCTGCCCACACCCCCTCTCTGCTCCCTCCTCAGGACTGGCCTCAGAGCAACGCATCTGTTTTGCTTTTTCAACTCAGTGATTTTTACCAAGATTTCACTACCAGTTTCTCAGCCAATTTAAAGACAGGCTGTGCCGAGGAGGGCAGCAACACCTTCCTTCAGGACCTGGCTTGCATCCTCCTATCTGCACCAGGGATCGTGCGGCCAGCGAGTGAGTCAGAGCTGCTGGCAGATCCAGCTGAAAACTCAGCCAGAGAAAAATGAGGTTCAGTTTTCACCTGGATGAGGGAGCAGTTTCAGCTCCCCATGCAGTCTTGGAGCGCTAGCCCGAAGGAGGGGCTAGGAATGGACGTCCAAGAAAGGGAACTTTGCACTCCAACAGCATGAGGCCTCAGATCAACTCACGAAGCACCACCCCGGGATGTTTAATAAACCCTGGACTGCAAGAACGTGGCAAAAATTAAGAAAAATATACAAAGCCAAACTCCAACTGAGACTTGCCCATTTTCTCCAGGGAGCTGGGGAACTTGCTGTCCTAATTATGTGAGCTACAGGTGCACACGCCACAGCAAGCTTCAGTATTGCCTCAGGGGGTGTCTTTTCCCCCAAAAAAAGTTTGCATTTTGCAGGTCAAGGACCATCACCCATGATTATAATCTCTCTATGCTTCTTATAACAAGAATGCAGCATGGATAGAAAAAGGACTAGGACCACAGGCTTGTTCTGGTCATCAGAAAAACCTGTCAGACGCTCAGACAAAGGCACTTGTGTCCACACAGGCTGCCCAAAGGTCTGCTTCCAGGAGCACTCACGCCTGAGAGGTTTGGCCATGAGAGAAGGTGCCTGAAAAGGATTGGAACCATGGCTGAGCTCTGTTAGAGGACAGCGAGCTCATTCCTGAGGCGATTCCAGACGAACGCTGACACCTCGTCCTTTGGTAGCCTCCAGCAAGCAACAGCTCTGAGAAGCTCAGACAAATGGGTTCTTTTAGCTGCCTTACCCCGAGCCCAGCTCGGTCTGTTGTAACTTGCAGGGATCCATGCTATCCGTGAGCCCTTAAAGGGAAGCACAACCATTAAATCCACACCTGCAGCCAGAATTTACAGCAACCTCATCTACTGCTGTCTTACATCATAGGCAATTAGGAGCCTGTGAACTCATGGCTGCAGGATATGGGAGGCGCGCTGGAACCGGAGAGCCAAGCCTGTGTTACAGCACAGTCGTTAGTCACCCTGTAGAATTCTCTTTGCCTGTGGATAGCTGGAATCATGCACAAAACGGAGCAACAGCTCCATTTTGACTCAGTTTCCTAAACAAAAGTGCTGCCCTCCACTCCCAAATCACTGCTTCTCCTCCTGTTACAGTCATCCACACGCTGTCACAGGCAATGCCAACACTCCCTACTGCTGGACCTCAGCTCCAGGCAGAACAATGCTTATTAAAAGGCAAACCAGCTAACCAGGGACAGCTGAGGGAGAGAGCAGGAAAGACCCCGGCCCTTCCTCCCCCGATTGAAACAAGCCTTCATACAATCCATCCTTCAGCCTTACAGTAACTCAGTTTTACTGCTTTCCTCCCCTCCCTTCCCCCATGCTCAAAAGACCAAACCTGGTTTCAAAATTGAAGTCCGAACTCTCCGGCAAACACACACTTCTGTGCTTCTTCACCTCGAGGGAAGGAATCCTGACACGACTGACAATATTCCTTAGCAAAACAAGCCCATTAGCCTCGGGCCCAGATAAAAGCTGTCTCAGTGCAGCAGCTAGGCAGAAAAAGAAATGAGAAAATGGTGTTGGTCAGGCCAGGTTTGCTACAACAAACTGACCTGGCTCCCAGGCGAGGAGAGGGGTAGTGGAACACGGGGGAAGGAGAGGGAGGCTTTGGGTTGGATTTGCTCAGCACTGTTGCGCAACCCAGCACTGGCCGTAGCTTCCCGCCTCCTTCCTCGTGCCAGCAGAGCCAAAGGAGAGCGTCGATCCAGGGGAGGGAGGCAGCAGTGATCATGAAGTTGTAGCCTGAGGGTTCAGGTCCTCTAGTCCTGCTGCTCCACCAGCTGCAGCTGAGCTGCGAGTCACCAGCAGCTCAGCCCTGGCAGCGCCAGGGACCCCCAGCCCAGGGCCGGGGCAGGGGGGGCACACAGCGCCAGGTCCTGAGTCAGAGCCCAAACCTCCTCCCGCGGATCGGGGCCACGGCAGCTGCTCCCAGCAGGACCAGTTCAAACACGAGCAATTGATAGGAAAGTAGTTAAGTTTCATCACGGGGACCGGGGAGAGATTTCCGCCAGGTTCACCTGACTGCGCCCTGTTCTCACTCGCACAGACAGATCCTGCTTTGCTGAACAGGATTTCTGTTCGGACATCCAACAGCAGAACAGCAATTCCAGGGGGCACCGTCCCAAAGGGAGACAGGACACTGCTGCTGTGGCCTCGCCACGTAGGAAGAAAGTTCCAGACTCCTCATAGCACGTCAACTCCCCCATGAGACTTTAATGCCGAGCTCAGCAACACGGGGGCCCTGCAAAGATAACCGGCTGCCGGGATTGATTCCATCCCACGTTAGCATCCATCAGATAGCAAGAAAAACAAGATTAAGCAGCACCACGGCATTAGTCTTCATTTAAACTTGGCAAAGAAAGCGAATGTTTCTTTTTTTGCTGGCTTCTCTCAGTGTGTTTTTTAAAGCAGTCCCAGCCCCAGCCAGAGAAAGGTGCCTGGACTGTTTAACAGTGGGGGATTAGCAGGGACAACACTTGTGCACTTGCCAGAGCCCAGATAAGCAGCAAGCACTCCGGTTAAGCAGGCGAGCATCTGCCTCCTGCAATATATACACTGCCCGAGTGAAAATAAACAGCTTCACACCTTTGGCTCGCAGAACGACTTCAGCCTCTTTGGCGTCCTCAACCTGCAGCCTCTCTGCTCGAGGAATAAGGGTCAGAAGGGTGAAGGTTACGTGCAGTTCCCTTATTCCAACCAGGATAAGGCTGGAAGCTTTCTGTCTCCTGCCGCATTGGGTAGTGTCTTGGCTACCCCACATCAGATCTGGTGTGGCTTCCTTGGGTTTTACTGTGACCAGAGCTGTTTCAAACTCTGAACACACACACTTGACATGTGTTGGTTATGTATAAGCCATGACTAATGCACCGATTAGGAAAAACGCTAACCTGAAAACTGGACTATTTTTAAGTGCTCAGCCCCAAAGCTCATAATCTCAAAACCCACACCTTGACTTAACACTGCCTCCCCACTCATTGGGATCACAGGGCTGAAGGGACTCCAGCACACCACTGAAGCATCCACAGTCTGCTCCTCACTCCTCTCTGGTCCATCCCCACGAGCACGGCGGTTTGGAAGTGCAATCTGCACCCCAAAAACATGCCTCAGTCTGAATAGCTGCATTTCAAATTATATCATTAAGCCTGAAATTTCAACATATTTAGAGAGTTTTGATAATAACATTTTTGATTACATCCGTTGCCAGCTTCCTTCTACACCCTGACAAGGATTTAAAGTATACATTCCTATTTCATTCTGCAACAGAGATTAGTGGCAGGAACAGAAAACATCTTCTGTTCCAAAAAACCCTCAGGGTTTTCCTCCTTCCCTTGCATGTTATTAGAGGAGTCTCAAATCTCCATCAAGCTGTGATACACTGTCACTGCAAAGTATTTAGGCGAGGAGTATCCGAGTGCTACACTGAAACACACCTTCAGAACAGACTCTGAGAAACAAAGAGATTTCCCGGAGCTACGGCAAACACGGAGCAGTTCCTGGGCAGTAACAGCCCTCAGCAAGTTTTATGAAAATCTGAGCCTACGCTGGAGCGTATACACACGGAACCCTAATTCAGGAACTTTTGTGAACTCTTATCGTGGGGAAGGGGGAACAAAGGAAAACCACAGGCTATTGTTTAGTTAGACTCCACAATACACTTAATCTACATGGAGCTGGAATATTACACAGCGAAACTCCTGAGCTACCAGAAATCACGTACAGCCAACACCAGCAAAGCCTGTTCTCCAAAGGGAAAATGCCATTCTGAAGAGGTGATCTTTGCCCCACACAGCCCAGAAACTCTCCAAAATGCAGCCGAGAGCTGCCACTAGCCCTTCTGATCCCATGGCCAAAGTGCATCGGATCAAGGCAAGGCTACGAGTGCTCATGGCACAAGGAAAAGTCAAAGATGGGGACATTCACCAACTTGGCCTTGAGCTACAGGAGGTTTTGCCAGTTTGACTGTGACAGCCTTGGAGCCCTGAGCAGAGGGAAGACCCCTCCAGACATCTCCTACCATCACACCTCACAGCCTCTTTGAGCCTCTCAGCAGGCCCAGCCCTTGATGTGTTCCAAGATGCTAAAGCACCAAGACACAGCCCATGAGCTGCCAAAGAGTTATTCCAGTATATCCATAGGGATGATAACAGATTTAGCTAGGTGAATTCCACTGCTGTAGCTGCACATCTCCCTTCCAGGCCTTCTATCCTGCTGGATGTGCGCTAATGAGGACTGAGCATGTGTCACTGGGAGGGCTCCAGGATGCCCCACTGAAGACCTTTGGTGCATGGCTCCAGGACTCTCCCGAGCAGCTCAGGAGGCTGTGGCTGTGCTGATGAGGTACCAGCCAGGGGGGCAGACCTGCCCTGGCACAACTGAAGAACCATCTTTCTCCACATCCTATTTCTGCTCTCAGCCACCCACTCCACCCCTTGTCCCCAGTGAGTGCACTCCCCCAACCCCATTTTCCAGCTCCTATATACAAGTTTCCCTGTGCTGCCTTGTGTTGGAGTACTCAGTGCTGCTACAGGACCTGAGCCATGCGAGCTCACCTGGGCAGGTGCCAGCATCAACACTGCTATCTACAGTGAGGAGTACGTGCAGACAGGTGATGTAATGGCCAGAGCAGACAGGTGACATCACAGCCCCAGCACCCTGCAGGCACCCTCTCTCCAACCTGAGCCTCTCCCCAGCTCCACAGGGCTGCAGTTTATCTCCTCCTGCACCTGGGACCAGAGGCCTTTGGCACAGCCCCATCCTCACCCCCCACCGGGCCAGGGGCTGGCGCAGACACAGGTTGCTGTGAGGTTTCAACAGGCTGAATGAAACGGTGAAGAAAGATGCTTTGCAGAGGGGGAGGGGAGGAGAGCCATACACATCCTAAACAAATCATCTGTTTGGAGCGCTGGCTCCTACTTGTTCTTGGTTATATTATTCACTCAAGAGTGGATTAATCCATCACTGCAAAGGAATCTCCTGATCTCAGAGATAAAGGCAACAAGTCATGCACTGACTGTCTGTGGATCCTCCTGGAAATGGCCAGCCTTGCTCATGGCCTTATTTGGGCCGATCTATCATCTCTCAACCAACAACAAGCAAAAAAAAAAAAAAGGAAATTAAAAACTGAAAACATACCACCTGATTACAGTGACTTCAGCTGGATTGATCTGGAAGCAAGATTTCAACTTGGAACAATCACCTGCAGTTTGTTTCAGAAAGGGCCACATTAACTGTGCCCTTCCCTTGTTGCTGCTCCCCAGGAGAGGAACAGTCACCTGGGGGTTACCTTCCAAACTGGCATGGCAAAAAGTAGTCTCTTGTAAGATTCTTTAGAGTGAGGCCTTTTACCCAGATAAATGGCTTGTTTTACTCACTGAGGACTGGCAAAGGAAACCTCAGGAGCATCTCCAGCTAGAGCAGGCTGCACTAGGACACAAGGTGCAACAATTCCAGGAGGTTGGACATCTCCATCATCTGTTTGTCCTTCTGTACTTCAGCAGAAGCCACAGAGCAATTACAGAGGCCTTCACCTGAAGTTAAGGGGGGCAGAGAGTGTCCCTACAGCTCACTCTGGCTGGAGCTGGCAGCCCACAACACTGGGGACTCAGCAGCACATGGAATGTGAGCTGGCAGGGTACACTTCACAGGCAGCACAACCCTCAGCCACCTTTGCAGAGACAAAACAGCCCCAAAACAGCCCAAAAATGTAAACTAGTGGTGCCCAGCCTCTTTGCCAAGGCTGTTTCAACAAGGGGCTGCTCAGAGCGTGAGCTTGTTGTTTGCCCTTGTCTAGTGTTTTTTGGGGTTTTACAGGTTCACTGGAAGGAAAACCACGGTCTGCGAGGCAGAAGCCTCCATACGCTGTGAGGTAGGAAACATTAAACTTCTCTTTGAATTAAACAAATAAGGCTCAACCACTTGGTTCATTATCAGATCCACTGGTTGGAGTCTGCGGGGAAAGCTAAACAGCAGAGCCCAGGATATAAATCAAAGGCGTGAGCAGAGACAGGTGAGGCCAAGGGTGCGGTTTCACCTTACAGCTAAGCTGCACGGAGCGCCGACCGCTGCCAAAGGGATGGGATTCTTCCCCGGCACGCTTGGCTCCACCACCCCAGCTCCCTCCTGCTGCCAAGCTGACAGGAATATCCCAGCCGAGCCGGCCTCGCTCGCTCCGGGCTTTGGGGGATGATTTTACCCTTTTCAGCCTGCAGTTTCCGTGAGCTGAACTGGCTCAAGCAGGCACCTCCAGCAGCAGGAGATGGAGGGGGACAGCCAGCCCCCACCTCTGCAAGGCACGGGATCTTGGCACGGCGGCAGGCGAGC
Organism: Acanthisitta chloris; assembly: GCF_000695815.1. Taxonomy (NCBI): domain Eukaryota; kingdom Metazoa; phylum Chordata; class Aves; order Passeriformes; family Acanthisittidae; genus Acanthisitta; species Acanthisitta chloris. The sequence continues at coordinate 4,517 of NW_008687560.1, read as the reverse complement.
GCGGGTTTATGAGACAGCAAAGCCAATTTGGAACCTGGCTCCTGCCAAAAGGGGCCGTCCCTGTCCCCCCCCAGCCCCTCCAGCCCCCCTGGGCCTCCCCAGTCATCACGGTGGAAGATTTAGCAACTCTAACTGCGGGGCAAGATCCAGGAAAGTTTGGGGCTTGGGCAGGTTTTTTTGAAGGGTTAGCTGGAGTCACTCCCCTGCGGCTGCTCCGCCGCTGGATTCCCGCAGTGGGGAAGAGGCAGGAACGTACCTGCCACCTCCTGCAGCAGCGAGTCCTCCGAAGGAGCTGTAACGTGAAACTGCGCCCAAGGAACTGGGGAGGGGGAAAAGGGGGGAAAAAATAGAGTCCCACCTGGCTAGAAGAGCTCCAAGACATCTCATAGGTATGGGAAATGGGAAAACAACCCACCTTGCATGATTGTTTTCCCTCCTGTTGAAAGACAGAAGATATTTCTCGCACAGAGAGAGCAAGCAGGGGCTTAATGGAAAAGGCAGGTGGTCTGGATGCACAAGGCTCAATCCCTCGCAGGGCTGAACAAGCATTTCCCCTAAAGTGATCACTGTCACTGGAGAATCATCATCCACACCGGAAAGGGAGAAGCAAGCTGGGGAAAGTGAGTGGAAAACTCCGACACAGCCGTGGAAGTTGCACTGAGCCATCTACCAAGGACACTACTGGAAGAACATTCAACTGAAAAAAAGTGAAAATATATATAGACAGAGACACACAGAGGAAACTATCTAGTCTAGAAATCCTTGGGACAGGATAGCTGGCCAAAGAAATACAGCAAAGAGGTTTCTGTTGACTTTGCCAAGGACAAACACAACCCCAGAGCAAATGATGAAGGAGAAGGGGACACAAAACAGCAGGGCTTGCTCAAGGAGGCCTCTGGGAGAGCAGTAAGTTCATAGGAAAGGGAAAACACCTGTGGAACAGACTGAACTCACCTGTTAGCAAAAATAGTGAGCAGAGAACCCAGTTTGGTGCCCATGTACCAGATTTAAGAGTGAGGATTGCAAGGCAAGCTGCAAATCCCCATTTAAAGAGGAAATGTGACCAATGACACTTTACACGAGGTTTTTTTGATCAGTCTCACCCCAGCTGCAGGCAGGAACTGGCCCAGGAGCTCCCCAGCCCACTGAAACAGAGGAAAACCAGAGCACTGATTGCAAACCACAGTGGTGAGCAGGAAGGGGGCAGAAGCAGCTCAAAGGAACCACTTGCTAGTCAACAGCTTGTAAGCAAAGTAGGAGACAAAAACCTGACTCTGCAGATAAAGGTCAGGTTTACAGTATCAATTAATTTATACAAATGAGATGTTGCCTAACAAAAGGTGCTCGGCAGGTTTCTGAGCCGCCAATTAAAGAGATTCCATAGAAAACATTCCCTGAGATACCTGATCCCAGCAGGTCTGTGGGTGAAGACTTGCCCAAGTCTCAGGGCTTCTGGTACTGAACCACAGGTTTCAAAACCTCGTGGAACCAAGTTCACAGCAGGTTCACCACATTTCCATGTTGTTTTGCATAGAATTGTGTGCCAAGACCAGAGCATCGCAATGAAACCCCTCAAGAGTCACATCACGGGCATGGGAATGAGGATGATGCAGAATAGGAGGTTTTCCAGCACAGGCTAAAAGACCTGGCAAAAGGAGAGGAGATAAAGGAACTTGTGGAGAACTGTGAAGAGCAGGTTTGGTGGGAGATATGGGAAATCCAGGTGAAGTTCAATGTCTTTTCTCACACAGAACTACACTAGAAATAGCTCATGTGACCAGCAGACACCTTTTCCATAAAGCTGCTTGTGCAGCAGAGACACATGTACAACACTCAAGAGATCAGCCTGTGACCCACAGCTCCTCACACCCACCCTGAGAACAACCCAAAATCACAGCAGCTGGTCCTGTACACAGCCAGTCACACCAACAGCCCTACCAACCATGTGAGGAGCAGCACCAGGAGAAGGTGCTGCTGGCTGCAATTTCTTCACAGAAATCATGGTTAGACACTGGAATGTGCTGCCCAGGGAGGTGGTGGAGTCATTGTCCCTAGAGGCACTGAAGGAAAGACTGGACATGGCACTTAGTGCCATGGTCTAGTTGACAAGGTGGTGTTAAGTTATAGGTCAGACTCAATGATCTCAGAGGTCTTTTCCAACCTGACTGATTCTGTACCATCACAGCGGAAAACAGCTTTATTCCCAAAATGATTTAATCACCACATGCTTCCCAGTTAGTGTTTTGGCACTGAAGCTTTGCTGGACTTTCACTTCATGGTAGTGCCTTATCTCAAGCAGACACCAAATTAATGTCACAGTGCTGGCAAGCCCCAGGCCCTCGTTAGGCAGAGCAGGAGCGCTGGGGACAGGCCGAGGGGATTTACGAGACGCCAAACCCCAGCGAATCAATAGCTTTGCCTCACCATTTCCACATCTGCAGAAGCAGTCTTTAAACGAGTCAGTGTATTTTTAAGCTCTGACAGTTAAAATCCTCAAGTGACATCACCTGAAGTCGGAGCACAGCTGCCTTATTCCTCTGGCACAGCAGCGAGCCAAAGTAAGCATGAGCCTCGGTTTATAGGCTTACACACACCTTGAGATAATGAAGGCGCTGGTGGGACTCGCCCTGTCGCAGCCAGGCCTCTCCTTGCACAGCTTTTTTCTCTGCCCAGTTTTGGGGTAAACCCCACAAAGTTTAGCCCCAGTGCAGCCCAGCAGAGGGAGCACACAGGAGGCCCAACCAAAACCCCCTGCAGCACCCCAGGGCGGCTGGTGGGCAGAGAACACACAGCTGGTGTCCCACCACAGAGAAAGGGTGAAAACTCACCAAGCTTGCATGAAGGATAGCAAAAAACAACACTCCAAGCTGCTTCCTGCAGCGCCCCCGAGCCTGCCCACCCACACTTCACCTTGCACACACACCTACGGCTGTTTAGGAGTGCTCAGGGCAGCTTAAGGGTGTAAATCGCATTAATCCAAGCGACAAAGCCACCGCGGCTCATCCTCGGTGAGTTACTAATCCCTCCACACTAGAGCTGTTCCCACCTTACTTCCTACTCCTCAGAGGAGGAAAAAAATTCCCACCTTTCAGCCTGGTAGGGAACCCAATGGATCCCACCTTGGTGTTTCTATCTGCGAGTCCAGCTTTAAATAGCTTTGAGCAAGTTTCTCCACCGACCTGTGGGTTTTCTGGGATGCAGAGCAAGTCAGTTGGAGGTTTCCCTCTTCTTTTGGAGGGGGGAATACAGGGCAAAAGTGTTCATTTCTGTTTAATTACTCCATTACCAAGCCCTCCCCGCAGACAGGCTTGCAGTAGCTTCAGAAAATCAGGGCTTGGTTTGAGGCGTTCGACACGCGCACGGCGCTCACTGCCCGTTTCAGCCCGGTGGGACAAAAGCGCCCTGGGTGTAATTAAGGCACATAACATCAAGTTTAGCAGAAAAGTGTTAAGGAACTGTGCTGGGAAGCGCTCGCTGTGGATTTCTGGAATACAGGGATGTGAAGGAGTCGGCTGTCGCCCTCAGCAACCGCTTTACAAAGGCACTTTTTCTCCTTCGAGCAGCCACGGGCAGGCAGCACATCCCATAAATCCCAACTGTCAAAACACCCGAGCCGTGGGAGAGGAGGAGAACAGCAAACAGGCTCCACTCAGCGAGCAGCAGCACCCCAGGAGTACCTGCTTTGCTCATGGAAAACTCCGGGCCACGAGGATAAATCCCCTGGGAATCCGCGTGTAGGTGCTCCCGGTGACCCCGGGGGCTGTGGCTGCTGTTTGGGTTGGTAACTTGTGTTTCTGGTGCATGTGTGAAAGGCACAACTCACTGAGTAAACACCCCTCAGAGCTGACAGCTTTACAGCCGCGGGCTCAGCGCGGCTACTCCTTCTGAGAGGCATCAAATCAGTGGGGAAAAAGCAGTAAAATAATAATTGAAAAAAGAAAAAAAAAGCTGCCTAAAGCCATCAGGTTTGCCCCTTCACCAGCCCTTTGCACAGTGACGAGGTGGGGGCAAAATAAACGTGACTTGTTCTTTGCCCAGCAGTGTGTCATGTCCCTTCGGGTTTGAAAAACATCAGCATTGGGAATACGGGACAGGAGACTGGAAAGTTCTTCCATTAGAAGTCAGGAGCTGTATAATTTATATTTTTTTCTGGCAGAGACAGAGCAAGGGAAAGTCATTTGAAATTCAGGAATCAGGTGACTTTAAGGTTGGAGGCAGCTCAGCGCAATAAAAATAATAACAATAATCAGAGATAAGCTGTCAGGATGCTTTACAGCCGAGTCCTCGGGCATCACACACCACCTCCTGCCTCAGGGACCGACTTCCACCGCCCTAATTGCAGGGAAAAGCGACCTTACGGGTTAAAAACACCGAGATTACCAGCGTTAAGGCGGAGAGGAGGTCGGACGCGACCCCACACCGTCCCCCGTGACACCTCGTGTCAGTGACAAACCGAGCGGCGCGGGGCTGCCCACCAGGAGCTCGTCCCGCCGCGCGGAGCCAGGGGCTCGGTGCCG
>NW_008687559.1:1225-1500 GCF_000695815.1 Acanthisitta chloris | reverse complement strand
GTCTGGGGATGCCAGCTCAGCTAGATTTGGAGCAATATCCCGATTTCCCTCTTTTTCCACTCGGAATGCCTGGCTGGTCCCAGTGCAATCAGAGAGCCGGCAGGGGTGGCCTGTGTTCTGCAGCTGATGGTAGCGTTATCATTTCAAACCTCAGATTGATCAGCAAGGGACCCAACAGGACAAGCCCTGGCGTCAGCCCTGCCATTGCCACGGGCAGTGCCTGCACAGGGACACAGGAACCAGGGGCTGCATTGGGAGTGCCACATAGGGATTGT
>NW_008687559.1:0-1143 GCF_000695815.1 Acanthisitta chloris | reverse complement strand
CCGGCCATGGCCCCCTGGACAATTGCAGCAGTCAGCCCTTCCTAATCTCCGGGGAGATTAGCGGGGTCCCAGCTCAGCGCGATGCAAAACAGGGATAAAGTCCTGCGGAAGCAGAGGACAATGTCCCTGCGCTGGCAGGGGTCAGGGGAGATGGGTTGTTGGGGTCACCCTGCTCTCCCTCTCCTCTGTACTGCATCTCCTCTGCTCTCTTCTTTCCATCATTCTTGACACTGAAGCACTCTTCTTTTCCCTCTCCTCCATCCCTCCTGCTCCCCTGGCAGCAGTGGGCTGTGCAGTGGGACCCTGGGGGCCGTGGAGCAGGTGCAGCTCCCCGTGTGGGGTCGGCAGCAGGGCCCGCAGCCGCCAGGTCACCATCCCACCCCGGCACGGAGGGGAGCCCTGTCCTGACCTCAAGCAGCGCCGTGGCTGCCTGGGGCAGCACCCGACCTGTGGGACGGCCAAAGGTAATGTGGGACGCCTGCTGCTCTCGCATGTGGCCTTCCCCGTGTGCTGCCATCCCCACTGCCTGTCCTGGGGTGTCTTTAACCATCCATGTGTCCCTCACGGCTACTCTTCTGCCAGAGGTAGCCAAGATACTCCCCAGCTCCTTCAGCCGGGACTTCAGAGATCCTTGGCGAAGAGCTGGGCTGCCACTGCTGGAGAAGCCCTCTGGGTAGGTGTGGAGTTGGAACCCCTCTGCAACCTCCCCACCCCAAAGCTGGGATCCCTCTGCACTCCTCCTGAAGCCATACCCCCTTTGCAATCCCCAGACTCAGGATCTTCTTGTGCTCCAACCATTACTCTTCTCCCTGACCCAAAACACAGTCCCATTGCACCCCCTCTAGAGCCATTAGTCTTCCCACCCACAAACTATGATCCCTTTGCACCCCTGAAAGCTCTAGTCCCTTTGCCCCTCCCAGAGCCATACATTGCACTCCCCCATACAAAGCCAGGATCCTTTTGCACTCCTCCCTCCCTGCCAGAGCCATTACCCTTCTTACCTTCCCAACCATGGCCCCTGTGCCCCTACAAACCCACATCCCCTTTACACCCCCAGTCCATAAAAGACCCACACAACCTCTGCCCTACCTTCCATTTGCCCTCTTTCCCCCGCCCCATTTTCCCCTCTCCCCAGCTCCCTCC
>NW_008687558.1:44481-45265 GCF_000695815.1 Acanthisitta chloris | reverse complement strand
GGCTGAGGTTAAACCACGACAGTGTGAGTTCTGGTCAGCAACAACAGAAACATCTCTACATAATCAACCCTGTCTTCTACACAAATCCAAGATATAGCCCCATGCTAGCCACTGTGAAGAAAGTTTCAGCAATAACAAAACCATCTCTGCATTATCAACCCTGTGCCCTGCACAAATCCCAAACATAGCCCCATGCTAGCCACTGTGAAGAAAGTTGACTGTACTTCAGCCTGAACCAGTACAGGGTTACAGTTCATTCACCACGTGTTTCTGCTGCTGCTCAGGGAGAGGAGTCCTTCCCCTGCTCCAGTGTGAGATCCTTCCCAGGGTAGACAGCTCTCCATGAACTTCTCTAACATGAGTCTTTCCAATGGGCTAGAGGTCTCCATGAAATGTTTCAGCATGGGACCATTTCCACAGGGTACAGTCCCTCAGGAACAACCTGCTCCACCTCAGGTCCCCCACAGAGTCACAAGTCTCACACGGAACTCTGCTCCAGTGTGAGCTCCTCTCTCCACAGGTCTGCAGGATCCTGCCTGGAGCCTGCTCCAACACAGGCTTTCCAGAGTTTCACAGCCTCCTTTTGGGCATCCAGTTGCTCTAGCCTCAGTCTCCTTCATGGGCTGCGCTCCAGTGTGAGCTCCTCTCTCCACAGGTCTGCAGGATCCTGCCTGGAGCCTGCTCCAACACAGGCTTTCCAGAGTTTCACAGCCTCCTTTTGGGCATCCAGTTGCTCTAGCCTCAGTCTCCTTCATGGGCTGCGGGGGGCCAGCCCACTATGGTC
>NW_008687558.1:0-44414 GCF_000695815.1 Acanthisitta chloris | reverse complement strand
CTCCTCCCCCTCCTCCACTGACCTTGGAGTTTTTATAGTTGTTCCTCTCAAATACTCTCATTCCCCTCTTCTCTGCCTGTAATTATATCTGCGTGATATTATTTTTTCCTCTTTAAATACATTATTGTATAGGCATTACCATCATTTCTAATTGGATCAGCCTTGGCCAGCAGTGCATCTGCCTTGGAGCCAACTGGCATTGGCTCTGTCAGACATGGAGGAAGCTTCTAGCAGCTTCTCACAGAAGCCACTCCTGTAGCCCCCCCACTACCAAAGTCTGGCCATGCAAACCCGATACAGTTGTTGAATAATAAGGAATCACATCTAAAGTTACAGTGAATGTGTCCCACGGGGAGAGCAATGTTTTACTAAATCTGGTTTGATATCTTGTAGCAATTTGCAACTTTTGTGCTTTTGCTTCTGTTCTTACATGGATCTCTTTTCTCATAACAATTGAAATAGCCTCATTTTTGTTTTCTCCACTGGCAGCAGCTTTTCAACAGTAAGATTATCTGGGTCACAGTTCTGAGGGTACACAACACTAATTTCTAGTTCAAAGCAAAACACTTTTTGAGGTTTTAATGGTGTACATGAGTCAGCAAAGAAACCTCTGCTGTTTACTCCAGGCTCTAGGATAGCAATGCTATGTTTGGACAGGTAAAAAGTACTAGTCTGAATACTGGAATTGGTATCTTGTCGCAAAGGGAAGCCTAGATACATGTCAGGAGAACAATCAGTGGAAAATCTGGAAAAACATTTAACATAGTCTACAAAATTTGCAGCGAGAAACTTTATCACCTTTGCCCTTCATATACAAGACTGGACAACACCAAAAATCACCAAAGTTATTTTTTATGTATGGGGCCAAGAAATAGTGCACTAAGCAACAACTATGCCTTGAAATCAATGTTAGGCCCCAGCTTACAAGAATATGAGGTAGAAAAGATAAACATAAACTTACTGAAAGGAAAAGGTAATAATGATCCACAAAAATGCTGGCAAACTCAGCTGTGAAAAGTGCTCTCCTTATGGGAAGAGTCTGGCTTTTCACTTGGTCACAGAGCAAATCTCATTTCTGGTGAGTCCCTGAAGCTTACAATGCTGCTCTTCTACTGGAAGGAACTCTTTATTCTAGCTGACAAAAAAGTAAGAATTTCCTGGAGGAGCAACATGGGAGCTACTGAAAAGCTGTACCAATATTCCTGGTAATTTCTGTGTTTCTTCAGATCCTTGAGGGACCTTGATCCTGATGCTCTCATTCCTATAGCCCCATTTACTTTTTCAGTAAGCATGCTGTCTTACTTAAGAAGGAATTGAAACACCTGCTCTTTAACAATCTTGAATCTGTAGCCTAAGTGTTTGTCTCCCAGTCCGAGTAAAAAGTAGCTGTCTGACCTGAATAGATCTGTATATATTGACTTATAAAAATCATTTAACATTTTTAAGCTAGGTCTATAAACTTTTATTCAAGAATATTTGCCTACTGTGAGCCTGGAAATCAGCTCTATCAGCCTATGCTGGGATGTTTCTAACGTCCAACTGAACTTCCCAGTTGCACAATTTTTTTGCCATCCACATTGGCAGCAATGACAACATGACATTATCAAAGTTCAAGACACATGAGTTTTCCTAAAAGCACTAACCTAAATGGCATTTCCTTAAAAATAGCAACTAAACAAAAACAAAACCGAAAACAAACAAACAAAAAGACCTAACCAAACCAACAGTTTTCCTAAAAGCATTGCCTATGTATCATTCTGTCACCTAGTAGCTCATTTCCTTGTGGCCACCAGTTACCTTGTAAATCAAGGGTGCTTTAGTTCCTTCCATTGATTTCTAGTATCTCTGGTAATAACGATGATGCTAGAGGAAGAAAGCCGGGTGATGTAGATGAGTAATGCAGAATAGTATGATATGAACTCTAATTCTACAGTTTTAGAGTACTTCAAGATATTTATGATTCTAGAATTCTCAAACTGAAAGAAAGAAAAAATGATGCAAAATTTGTAGACCTGTAGCTCAATGGCCTGTTTTCAGAAGTTGAAAAGAACACTCAATTATCTTTTCTGCAGTGCATAATAGACAAAATATTTCAGATAGACTGTCAGTTTCTTTCTCTATTTTGAATTGCTTTTTAGCCTCCTGCAAATATGTTTTTTTCTATGAAATGATTATCAAGACCAGTTACTCCTGTCAGTGTGAGTCTAATCAGATGTAGAATTAAAGAAATTATTTACTTTCCGTATTTCTTTTTGTTTGGTTGGTTTATTCCCAAAACTGCATGCGAACACCCAGTCGCTCATTTTAATAAATTTCAGGTTTGTGTGTAAGTCATGGCTTTCCCATACAGTACCTAAAATTTAAGAATCACTGTTTGTTGTGGGTAAACTTCAGTCAGCAGCTAAGCATTCCAAAGCCGCTCACCCACGTCTCCTGCCATACCCAGGACACAAGGGAAGAGGAAAGTAACAACAAGACCAAGTTAATGTAGAAATAAAGAAATTAACTAGCTTCTTGTGAAAATATTAATTTTATGTTATAAAGTGAATTCTGTTATGACTAAAATTAATTCTATGCTGGCCAGGTCCAGTATATTGTTATAATTAAACATTAAGATATTAATTCCTCTACCTGATCTTGCATGATAGAGAAAAGATTTTTCTGGAGCAGAACAAATGCTCACACTGCATGAAACTTTACAGACTTAAAGAAAACAGAGCAGACGCAATAAAAAATTATATTGTATCAAAACCCACATACATTATCTTGCTTACTTATTATTTTAACATGGATTTAGAGTCCTTTTAATCTGCTCACTGTGAGTGCAGAACACAGAAAATCTCAACACTGTGCATGCATGAATAACCAACAACCAGAACTTCATTGTGTTATGTACACGGTTTCAGTTACACATCCAAACCACTGCACCATACAGACTGCTGTGAAGAAAATTAGTTCTATCACAGCCAGACCCAGTGGAGTAATCAAGGAAAAATAAAAATTTAGAAGGAAAAGTCCACATGATTTTGTGATCCTGTTTTGTACTTAACATTCCACAACCATATCAAAGTCTCCTTGACATTTAAAGACATTACTCTGAAAGAGGGATGAATTTTGCTACATCTGCTATAAACATTACTGCTCCTAGAACCGTGTGTCTTGTAGGACTTCATCTCAACAGTGCAACACAAAGAAAGAAAAAATCAGTGCTATAAAGCCACATCTTCATTAAGAGGGAAAACAGTCAGTGAATTAAAGTTTTAGTTGCAATGACTTTTTTTCTAAAAGTGTTCATGTACTGCCATCCTTTCAACGATAAAACAAATACAAAAACTGACATCACAAAGATTCCAGTCCTAAATAATGTTTTCATTAAAAAAATAGAAAAGTATATTAATTAAAAATTGATACTGTAGTTCTCATATTATGCAGATTTTTTTCTGGTGAGGAACAACATTCTTAGTACTTCAAGCAGGTGCTATTCAAATTAGGATAAATATTTTGTGGTATTGGATCTAAGATGGAATTAAAAATATAAAGTGCTATGATAATGTATTTTTTTTTTATTTACTTTTCCTAGTTAATAAAAAGGTCACTATGACAAAGGCATTCAGTACCTTTGCAAATCTAAAGCAATTGATAGAATCAACAAGAAAAAAATATCCCTGTAGAAAAAGAGTAAAGAAAAATAGAGTATTGAACATAGAGTTCTGTTTCCATGTACTCTAATTTAGTTATCACATATTTCGTCAGCCTAAGAGTGTTTGTTACAGTAAATGCTTGGAATTAGGCGAATTTAGCAAATTGCTTCAATGAATGATTTCATCAGCAATATGCAGACATAGGTACGTGATTAAACTCATACAGAGAATTAATTACGGGCAGAAAAGTCAATTCAGAACCCTGAACATTTTCATGTATTGGTCTACTTCTCAGTATTCATTTCTAAATTATTTCATAATTGTGTATAACAAAGATATATTAGCATATTATGTAGATGTTTTTATAAATTTTTGGATGAGAGGGGTCACAATCTTGATCCAAACAAATCCAGCAATGTTTGCATGGTAAGAAGCTATAATATCCATAAGTTTTAAACCAGCAACTCAGCTCTGAACAGAGGTGTGTCAAAGAGCTGACATACGAAAACCTTGTTTTGAACAGTGCAATGCCTTTGCAAGACTGCATAATATCAAAATCAAAAGCATTTTTAGTACCTTAGATTCACAGTATGATTAAATAATAGCCAGACCTGAGTATTAATAATACATGAGAAATCTTAGCGCTGTATGGGAATTTCTTCTTTGAAGTATATTTGTATGTGCTCTCTCTTAAGATTCTCAGTGGCTAGCATATTCTTTTAACATCTGAAAAAGAGACATTTCAGATGTTAGATTTATTGGGGTGGTTTTGGTTTTAGTTTTGCTTTTATCTTTTTCTCTTTTTATTGACATTTGTGTTCAAGAAAGTTAGCTGTTTTCAAATGCAGGTAAAGTGTAATGGCAGCACTGCAGAATAGCTGTTCCTTCACATACACTTGTCAATAAAGTTCAGAACATGGTGCAGCCTGAAAGAACCTTCCAGACACTCTGGTTACAAATCCCACTCAAATATACAAACCAAAACAAAATCAACGTACATGCAAGACACTAGTGCAACAAATCCCAGTACACAGCATGAACTTTCAGCATGACATCAACACACAATTAAGTGGTTATAACAATGAAAACACAGAATAATATTCATTGTTGTATAATTGATGTGAACAAAATAAAGACAACCTGGACTGTAATTTGTTGTGGGCTTTTTTGTTTTTTTTCTCTTAATCACTGGAGATTAGATCTCTTATAACTTAGAAAATCTTGGTCTGAGGCGCCTCTACTGTATTAACATAATTATAACACTATTAATTTTAATAATACAGCATCTTTAATAACTTTTAACTCTGCCTTTGAATATATTCTGTATTGATGACATGTGGGTTACTCACATAGAAAATAAATAATTCAAAAGTATATACTGTCTAAAAAAAATAAATAAATACCATGATTTAGTCAAACTGTCATACTAACTGCTGTTTTGATGTCCATTACAATCCCATTATTTCTGTAGATTTTTCCTGAATATTTTGAGTTGTTTCCTTCCAACACAACATCAGTGCTTTCAAAGTACACCTGTTCAGAAGATTAGTCTTTAAAAAAGCAAAAAACAGATACAAATTCTAAAACTAAAAAATCTGGGTATCAGCAAAGAAGACAGAGCTTTTGTCAAATATATCTGTACTAAGGAACCTGAAATTCTTATTGTACATGGTTCTATTCCTTATATACCTCCCAATCAATCTGTACTTTGTCTGTGAGCATAATATCCCCAACTGCCTCCAAACATAGTTCACATCAAAAAAATAAATTATTCTAAACCCTAGTTTCCAGATATGGTTTGGTTTTTTTCTCTACAGTTAAAGTGTTGGTAATACAAGATAGGCTACTAATATATGAGGCATGTATGGAAGCTATGGTGATCAGTTGTTACAGAAGAGATGACCATACTTCACGAAAATGCAAAAAGAAAACAAAGAAAAAAAGAAGTAAAAAGAAAGAAGCTAAAATAAAGAAGAGTAAATGAAGTAGACAAAATCCCTAACAATCAAAAAATGTCCTGCTGACTCTGGTCATGCCTTTGACAGTGAGCATGTGAAAAAATGTAATGCACAAGCACCCAGAGAAGATAAGACTCAATCAAGTACAGTGAGCCAGCAGACAATTTCAGTTACTATGATTTCAGTTGCAGTTTCCTAGCATAGAAGATTTGTATGCTTAAAAGCCTATACATTTAGTGTCTTTTACATATATATGTTAAATTTTTCATTTCTAATGAACTTTATTGCAGTCGTAATTTATGAATTTCTGCTAAAATGACAATCCAAGATATTAATAAATCAAAATTAAAATAATCTTACACGTTTTAGCCAAGTGCTGGAAAGAAATTTTGAGGTTACCTAATGCTGATTCTGTAGTTAATGGCTTTATTGAAACAGAAGATCTACAGCTTAAAGATTCAGCTTTTTCCCAAAAAAAAAAATAAAGCTATACTAACTTATGCCGGGTACTTCAATGTTTTTCAGGTAGCAATTTAAGAAATAATATTTTAAAGAAAAAAAAGTGATTTGCATGACTATTAAGAAGGAAATAAATTTTGGAAATTTGGAGACAAGCTGTTGAGCAGCTTAAAGCCAAAGATGAACTTTGTTTTTAAATAAAGGGGGTTTTAGGATTTTTTTTTTTTAAATATTCTTTCTCCATTTTCTCTCTCTCTCTTTTCTCTCCTACTCCTATCATTTATCCTAAGCTGGTTCTAAGCATAGTCTCATTGATGATTTATACTGTATTATTCATCTACCAACCAACTCACACTTTTCTATTTGCATTTCTAAATACTTTCTGGCTGATGGTTTTTTGTATTACAAAAAGTAGGGCACTTAAGTTGTTGATGATAATATCTAACTCTAGTGTAATGCTCTGTAGAGGTTGTAGAACATGTTAAGAGTTGTTATGTCAGCCTAGGTACTTTCTTAATTATTGTGCTTAATAAAAGAGAAGAACTATACTGAAATAATCTCCTGTTTCTTTAGGGAGTACTCTGTGCACTGGTGTACCTTCTGCTAGTGTGAGATACATGTGCTTACTGGAGATATGCAGCTCTATTTACTTCCAGTAAGCAGCGTGATGTGTTTTACAGGGCAAAAATCCACCACAAAATTAATGACTGCTAGCACTTCAGTTCTGCTATTACACAATATTCTGGGGCTTGATTAATTTCTTCCTGGAAAAAACCTGTTAAACTATTTCTGTCTCAAGTTTCCTTTGAGGAAATACCTATAACCCTGTAACAATATGAACATGTGCTGAACATTTAGCAATCACAAACGATATCTCTTCTGTGAGCAAAATGCTCTGGAAAATATTTCAAGAATACTAGCGTATTTCTCTTCCTACTGCCTGAAGCCAGCAAGTGGTTTAGATTTTGTTTTACAACTGGAGAGATGGAAGTGGACAAAGTTTAACAGCAAGGTGCAAGACGAGTTGGCATCAGAGTCAGGATCAAAGCCTAGGAACATCTGAAATTTTTGACTACTGATAAAATGTGACTCAAGCTATTTTTCTTCTCTGGAGAGGCTGCACAAGCCACAGAGGGCAGTACTGCTTTTCCTCTCCATGTAGCACTGATTGCACTGCAGAGGCAATTTCCAAACAACTGTGCATGATAACCTGTATATATCCAAGCAGTTCATCCACCAGTGGGCTTTGCATCCTGGAGCACTTCAAAAAGCTCCTGTAAAAGATATCAAGGAAAGCTAATTGCTCTAAAACTGTATAAAAGATTGCCATCTTATCCCCATGAAATCACTAGATATTCCAGTTGTTCATTACCCAGAGATAACTGGATATTCCAGTTATTTTGTTTGGACATTTCTGCTGCTCAAAGTCTGAGGGGCAATATATTTAATTTCTGCATGTTACTTTTTCTATTACATCCAGGAGACTAGGAGTACGTGGCTCACGGGCAGCAAGGTTTAAATACAGCAGACAGTTCCATGATGTCAGTGACTAGTTTCAACCAGCATATTCTGTGACAATCCCTTGGGAAGTCATGCATATCAGTGTTACATGACCATTGATGGCCCACAGATGGCTTTCTGCAAATATAAAAAGAATTCACGAAGCATACTATTGTAAAGACCTGGGACCTGGTTGATCAGAAATCCCAAGTTGTATAAAACACCAGTCTTCAAAAGACCATGGTCCTGTCCTCATGGCACAAAGAGAGAAATGCTGGCACATTTATGGTCTTTTATCACTTCTTTTTCTTTTTGCGACTGAATTCATCAAAGGGCAAATATTGTTGTACATGAAACACTGCTTTAAAGTGTCAGACAGCAACTGAAATGCATCCTAAAAGCACCAGAAGAACTTCTACCTGTTTTTAGGAATAATTTATACAATAATTTTCTATCTAGTCCCCATTAACTCGAGAAATTATTTCCTCAACGAATAACAAAATTAATATTTTTAGAGTGTATAGCTCTGAAAAAATAAACTGATTTTAATGGGGTTTTCAGAAAAAAACCCAAGCTGTTTTCATTCCTAAGGACTGCTGACCCATAGGTGTTTCATATCCAACTCCACCCCTGCAAACGCACATGAAAAGGAACAAATACAAGGATTTCCTTTTACCAAGAATGAGATACACCATTATTCATTGCATAACTGACATACCAATTACATTGCTTAACATTGTAAGCATTGTTTAGAGAGTGGAGGCCTCCTGGGTATAATGGGTAAAATACAGATGCCTTCTCTTTGTCTATGAGCACAGGTCTTTCTATAGGTCTTTCATATTGCATTCTTTTTCATACTGAATTCTCTTTCTACACATGCAAACATATATTAATGCACCACACAGCACACATTCTTCCTCACCTTATGAAGTACAATCAGAATAGAACTATTAGCATGATTTTTTTCTGAACGAAACAACTAAACAAAAGGTGTATTTAGCTCATATTTGGCTACAAAACATCATATAATTCTGTGTCCAAGAGGATGACCTTTTTTATGTTAGTGTTTCACACAATGCAAATTCTTCAGAGAGAAAAGAGAGATAACACAGCCAAATATTTTAAACTAGTACCAGAATAAAAAGGGCTAATGAAGAAAACTGATAACAGGAAAAATTTCTTGACCAAGGGGTCACCACCATATAAAGGTCAAGGTGAGTAAAAGCCATTACTAACTGGGCTTGTCTACATGGTCCTCCCAGAGGGAGCAACCTGTTAGCAGATGTAAGTGTGACTAACACAAGTGTCTCTATCTTCAGAGATGAGGGATGTCTATGTGAACTCCCATCTGCACACCTAAAAGCAAGCAGAAGGGCTGAGATAGCTGGTGGACACCATAGCAATGGCCATTCATGATCATCTCTGAAAGATCCTGGGGATCCTAGTGTTTGGGAAAAAGAATGCTGCAACAGTTTTCATATAATAATTTTCATGACAGCTGGCATGTACCTCAAAAATCCCCAAGCAAATGTCAAATGATTCTTAAAAGATTTCTTGTCAGATTAAAAAGGAAAACCACTGAAATTACCAACCTGAAACTGGGTGAAGAGATAGGACAAATTTAAGGACTACGACAAATGGTTTTCCTTTTTAACCAGATAGCAAGAGCTAAAAAGTCTCCAAATAAATTTCTTTTAAATCTTTTTAGTTTTTAATAGTTGGGCTAGCAGCACTCAGCTATCAATATAAACAACCAGTTCTTTGAGACTGAAGTTAAATTTTTTTAATACAACATTAAAGAAGACACCTTCACAAAAGACCTAGTTAAAGGTATGTGGGTGCCTTTCTAGTGTAGCAAACAGTCATAATATCTTTCATTGTCCTGTGCTATATGAGAAATAAAATGTTTAATAAACAGAGGAAATTTAATGTGTTATTTATTAAAATGATAAATTAAAATGATACAAAGAAACGTCTCAGTAGTTTGTTTCATTATGTGGTGGGTTGACCCTGTCTGGATCCATGGTGCTGTGAAGGACCAGATATAAACATGTTTTGTCTCAAACATTCTGACTGTTATGACAGGAAAGATGTGATCAGAAGAGAGGATCCTGCAAAGGTCCTGTAAAGGTGCTATTCTGAGCCAACTTCCTGCTTCACCTTGAGGCTCCTGCTCAGTTTCCTCTGCCTGACTCACTTCCTGGAAGGAGACTCCAGGAGCTGGTTGTGCAGAGATGAACAGAACATCAGGAAAACTCTAGTTTACATAAGTGGCATGCACAGGATCAACTATAAAAGGGTGTGGATCAGGCCCCCTTGCTCTCTTTTTCCTCTCTCTCTCACTTATTTAGTCTCACACTACCAGCTCCAGACCACTCACGTGGCAGATCAACACAGGGTCTAAGGATTGCTGATATTCTTTTGTTTTCTTTTTCGCTTCTCTGCCTTTATTTGTCTCCTTCTTTGTTTTGCTTGAGCAAAGCACAGATACCATCTTCTACCCCATACTCCTTATTGAAGTTTGTTATGGGAGTTCAGAGCTTGTGGAACCATGTTGTGGCTTGTGAGCCAGGACCTTAGTATTGGTCTCCTATATTCTCAAAATATATTGCAAGTCAGATCAAAAAAATCTCTCCTCAGCTAGACAAGGAAGAGAAAATATAACAAAAGACTTGTGGGTCAAGATATGGACAGGGAGACGTCACTCACTGATTATCATCACAGACAAAACAGACTTGACTAGGGCAAATAAATATAAATTTATTACCAATTAAATTAGAGTAGGATAATGAGAAGTAAACCCAAATCTTAAAATCCCTTCTTCATAGGCTCATTTTCACTCATGTTTTCCTTACCTGCTCTCCCTCAGTGGTGCAGAGGAATGAAGAATAGGGGTTGGTTGTGGCCAGTTCATCATATGTTGTCTCTGCCTCTCCTTTCTCCTCAGGGTTAGGATTCCTCACGATCTCCACGTTCTTGAATATGAGGACTCTTCCACAGGTAAAAGTCCTCTGTAAACTGCTACAATGTGAGTCTTTCCCATAGAATGCAGCTCTTCATGAACTGCTTCAGCATGGGTCCCTTCCACAGGGTGTGTCCTTCAGGAACAGACTGTTCCATCTTGGTCCCCAGCTTGCTCACAAGTCCTTTCAGCAAACCTGTTTCAATGTTTGTCCCTCTCTCCAAGGTGCCACAGGTCCTGCCAGGAGCCTTTTCCAGCATGGTGTGCTCCTTTTGTCATTCATCTGCTTGAGTATGGAGTATTCTGTGCTGGTTTGAAAGCAAACCAGTGAGAGACTCCAAGTCAGAAATACAGTTTAATAAGAAAAACAAAACAACAAATGCAATAGTACAAAAAGAAACTACTGAAAGAGTCAGACAGTAACCTGACATGCTGTCAATGAGGGTGTTGGTAGTAGTCTGATTAAATGGTGGCTGAAGTCCTCCTGAAGCGATGGATCTGTTGGAGCAGTGATCCTGCAGATCCAGTCCTCACCCAAAGGTCCAGTGGCAGCTCTTGTCCTCTGGTAAACCAGCAGGCAAAAGGACGTCTGTGCTGGTCCAAACCCCAGCTTATATACATGTGGGAATGTTTTGCTCCCACCTCCGTGTGGGAATGCTTGGCTCCCACCCTTGGGGTGAAGCATCTCACAATGGGACAGTGTAATTCTGTGGGTTGTGCATGGGTCCCTGACAGCCCATTAAACAGAGATAGCCCCTGAGGGAGCCATCAGAGACTAAGAGATAACAATCACTGCCCCAGCTGCTTTAACAGCTTGTGGAGACAACAATAGAATTCATACCACTGGTTACCCCCACACTGCAACCCAGGACATGTTCCCATGTCCAGCTACAGCATGGGCTGCAGCTGGACAGCCTGCCTCACCATGGTCTTCACCACAGGCTGCAGGGGACTACCTCCTTCTTCACTGGCCTTGGTGTTTGCAGGCCTTGCATTTCTTACTCTAGCTGCAGTTGCCATTGTACTTTTACACCCTCATTTTAAAATATTTGAAGTCAAAGGTGCTACCACCATTACCAAAGGGCTCAGCCTTGGCCAGTGTCTGGTCTGTCTTAGAGATGGCTGGCATTGTCTCCATTGGACATGGGGGAAACTTCTAGCAGCTTCGCACAGAAGCCATTCCACTAGCTCTCGAAAAAAATCTTTCTGTGCAAAAAACATGCACACAGAGAACATTTCACTGTTCAAGAATATTTATTCATTTCAGTACAAACAAGTTTCCCCACAAATACTGACTTCTAATTTTGAAGGGTGGCATTTCAAACAACAATTTCAAAGTAAATGGGAACATACAGCCACACATGCACACACACACACACACGCACACACACACAAATTTTAAAAATAGAAACTCACTATCAATAGATCCATCAATCAATACAGAGATTAATCCCAACCTTAAGAAGTCATGTGAATAGTCTATCGGATGATAGGCAGGTTTTGGATTTGTGTCCATGTAGTCTGGTATGGGCACAGGTTCCCAAACAGGAATAATCCATGTGATGCTACTATTCTTCATCAAGCTTGCATCTTGCTCCAAGCTCTCAGTATCCTCCTGAGAATAAAATTTTCCTTTGCTATGCACCGAGGTTTAAAGTTGTTCCACAACAGACCACCATAACTTTGTGTAGCACCTAGCTATAAAATATAGAGAGATGAAGCAAAGTTTTCAGTCTTCTAAGGAACTGAAGTCTGCCATGACCCACTACTCATCATTACTCGAAAGGAGGAAATGTGGACGTCTTACTGATCTATGCTTACTGTATATTTCTTAAGAAAGGAGGCTATATTCCAGGTCTAAAACATATCTGGAATACAAAGAGTTACCACTAAAGTGTTAACAGTTATTTCTAATTAATATTTGTAGATTTCAAGTAAGAGGAAGAGGGCAGATTGCTGCTCCTCACTCTGAATATGTAGACCACCAGGAAAAAAAAGTCTATTTATAGGCTCAGATGAGTCATGCTATTTTTCAAAAGTTCAGTTCTTGATCAACAAGTTCTCCAAGATTTTATTTTAAAATTCAGATCAAAATCTGAAGATTTGAGTCTGGATTTTTCATGGAAATGAAGCCTGCTTATGAGCTAATTTCAGTTGAAATAATGTTCATAAAGTAATAGAAAAGAATCATATGAAGAAGGTAAAAAAAAGCATGGGAGAACTGAAAATGAAAAAAAAAATCACAATGCATGTTGGTTTAGTATCATTAATATAAAACAGGTCTTAATACAAAAACATTATGCAATTTAGAAATTACAAATACGGAAAGATGGGTTCCTAGGAAAGTCTGGAACATAAGTTAGAGTAAAAGTAATATTTCATAAATCAAAGATTAACATAGTTTAAAAGGGAGCTCAGTAATTAATATAGTTCAAGGGATCTTGGCATTTCATGTAGTCCAAATCCCTGCTTCAGTCAGGGTCATTTAATAGATTACTTACTGCTTTTTCCTGTCAAGTTCTGAATTATTTCCATGGATGGAGATCCAAATGCTTCTCTGCACAGTCAGGGAACCACTCACCTGGTAAACATTTATTTTACTTCTATCTACTGAGAATTTCTTCGTAATTTCACCATGCACCTCCAGCAAGATTAAGTTTCCTTCTTTGTTGTCTCTCATCAGGCAGTTGCAAAGAGCACTAAGGTCTCCCCTTCACCTCCTCTTCCCCAGACTGAACCAGTCTAACATCCACCACCTCCTGCTGTGCACCCCATCTTCCAACCCTGACCATCACAGAGATGCTTCACTGGACTCACTGCCAGGATGGTTTTGTGCTTCCTGTCACCGTCACCATGTTCATTTCCATGATACAAATCTTGCCAAACATTAAAAGAAATAAGGTAAATAAACCTGAAATTATTGTAGCTTCAAAGTTAAGTTGATGCAGAGCAAAACCAGTAGTTCTAAAATACCTCTAATCTCAACAGTATCTGTTAGTCTCAAAGTGGCCTGTGGTAACTTGATATCCTCCAAAATGCAGGTTGAGGAAACAGGTGTGACAGCAACATTTTTTGTCTTAATGTAATCATTATATTTGTAGACCCTTACTTTGAGATTTTGTTTGCTGTATGGTAAATTTGGACTGCACCAGGAAGATAGAGCACAAATGCAGAAACACACACTTAGAAAAGGCGATTTAAATATAGCAGTTTGTTGATTACTGGGGACTGTAAGAATGAAAACTTTATTGGAAAACAGGAGTCTTGTTACAAAGACTGCAATTCACTTAAGTGGCCTTTATAATGTAGTTAGCCTGACTTTACAAGTATTAGGACAGCTTGCAACCATAGTGAAAGTCAAATGCTATTCATCTAGCTTCATGCAATGGATGCTAAAGTCCTCAGTAGCCAGGTAATCTAGGTGGCTACATTTATATGCATTGTTTTTCTAATGGGTACTCCCTATATACAGGGAATAGAGGAAAGAAAAGTTGTAATGCATTTATAAAGAATGGTATGCAGAATTTCATTAGTCTTAAAATATGCTTTTAAAAAATATTTTGATCTGCTTTTTAAAGTGGAATGGTAAATATGTATTGAAAAATAACTTTGACATCAGGACAACTCTCAAGAGAAATGTGATATTTGATACATAATCTGTATACCCACAATGTGATATATATGTGTAAACACACATGTATAAGTTTGTATTTGTATAAAACTGTAGTCAAAGAATTGTTTCTGGTACAGTCAGATTTTTTTCCCCCATTTTTCACATTTTGCTGTTATTCATTCATGCACTACATTCTGTGTTCTCTAGTGAATTCTAATCCTAAAGGGAACAGAAACCCAGATCCTTTAGATTCACTAAAAACATTAAAGCTAAACATGAGCAGAATGCTCTTGGTCCTCTTTCCTGACTGTGATCCCTGGAGCTCTAAGCACTCTGCAAGTCCTCGTATTGCAGAGCTCTGCATCTGGCTTTCCTGCTACAAATTCTGCTGAGATACGTCATGCCACTGTTAGGTACCTCTGTCCAATGGGTCTTAACTGCAGGCAATTCCACAGCATACTGACAATAGTTGGCCATGATCTAGAGAGGCTATTTAAGAAGAGTTTTTGATTCTTTAAAGGTCCCTATATCTTTGCAATTTCTTAGCTCAACTTCAGTTAGCAGCTATTGTGGAAGCCGGAAGATATTTTTACTAAAGTACAGAAGCAAGTTTTCATATTTTCCATTTCATTGTCAGGCACGAGATAACCAACAGAAGTATAGATCCTATGTCCTGCTTGTTCCTCCATTTCTCTTTGTTAAGATCACCTGATGAGACATGAATGCACTTTTCAGGGGACCAGAACATGCTCCCCAGTCTGTAAGTCCCTGTAATATAGTGTGGGTTAAATAATTCAAACTGCATTTTGAGAGCTGACATTTCAGAAATCATTTACTTAGTGATCAAGGATCCAGTTGGTATATTCCCACTGCAACCTAGGTTTGATGTGCCCTAGAGATCTATATAAATACCATGTCCACATGTCGGTTGCACAGCTGGATGAGACACTTGTGTATATACCCTGCTTTCTGTGCAAAGAAACTTCAGTGCACAGTCATAGAGTTGGTCAAAATGTCCATTGTTTTGGATAATGCAAAGTCCAGGATTGAAAGATGCAAAATAGAAGACACATTTTGCAGATTTGCCAGCTTTCAACAGAAGATACTATCTGATGGACCAGATCTAGTTCACGAATACCTTTGCAACTGTAGGATTTGGCCCCTTACTGACTGAAGAACTGGACTCGAATATCTAGGCTGGTTTGAATGCAGGCTTAAAAAAAATTAGTGCATGTTCTTTCCAGTGGACCTTTACATCAGTAATTCACAAAAAAATCAATATTTAGAGTCATAAAATCATCAGAGTTGGAAGAGACTTAAAGATCACCAAGTACAGCCATTAACCTGGCACCCCACTGTAACCCCTAAACCATATCTTCCAGCACCAGGTGCAGATGACTCAAACACTTCCAGGGATGGTGACCCCACCACCTCCCTGGGAAACCTATTCCAATACCTGAAAATTCATACCCACATAAAAATTCCATGGCTTGAGACCAACTCTCTACATCAATAGTGTTCATTTTGGTGGTCACAAAAAGGGCCTCATGATACAATTGCTCTCCTCCCAGAAATCTCATGAATGAACTGGAAAGAAATATAAAAAAGAAAAAAGATACATATATGCAGAGTTAGCAATATATAAGAGTTTCTGAAGATCGGTATATGGCCACTTTATTTTTATTTTTTAACCATTTGGAGGATTAACTGCATCATTCTTAATTGTAACAGCACATTACATTTTTGTCCAAACCAAAATTTTCTAGCACCTAAATAATAAGCAATCTTTTAGTTACTTTCCTTTCCAGCTACCAAACAATACTGGGGAGGTGTATGGATTGTTTCTAAAGGTGAAGTGGTCCTTCAGTAATAAAAGGTTGAGAAACACCACTCTATAAAAGAATTTAGTTACCATGACAACTTTTGAAAGGACTGAAACATTGACAAATGTTTTATTTTCCCCAGTCTCCTCTATCCTATGCATATAATTTGGTAAAAGACTTAACACTTTTTTTAAAACTGAAGGGCATACTGAATTACCTATTCATTTCCATTTAATCAGCACGATTAATGCATTTATTAAATTAATTTGAATTTAAATACTGTCATGCAAGAGTATATTAATTAAATTTAATTAGAGTAATCTTATCTGTTACAATAGTTCTCACTTCTTTTTGAAAAACCTCTGCTGTAAGATAATAAGGATTTTATAGTAGCTGGACTACATATCCCCCCCACTCACACACTTTTCCTAATGCAGCCCTATTGATTTCAATGTGACAGACATAGAATCATAGAATCATAGAATTTAAGGGTTGGAATGGACCTTACAGATCATCTTGCAGCTCCTCACTAGATCAGGATGCTCAAGGCTTCATCCAGCCTGGCCTTGAGCACTACCAGGGTTGGGGCAGCCATGAGGTCCCTGGGCAACCTGTTCCAATGTCTCAACACCCTTACAGTAAGAAACATTTTTCTAATATCTAACCTAAACTTCTCCTTCAGTTTGAATCCATTACCCCTTGTCCTGTCATTGCAGTTCCTAATAAAGAGTCCCTCTCTGGCTCCCATGTAGGCCCTTCAGATATTGAAAAGTTTCTGTGAGGTCTCCACACAGTTTTTTCCAGGCTGAATAGCCCCAACTTCCCCAGTCTGTCTTCATAGCGGAGATTCTCCAGTCCTCTTTCCAACTTTGTGGCCCTCCTCTGGACTTGCTGCAACAGCTCCATGTCCTTCTTATGTTGAGGACACCAGAATTGCATGCAGTATGCCAGGTGGGCTCTCACATATCTGTCTATGTTTGGGAGGAGGGTGTGATCTAATAACAGTGGGAGCTCCCACTCAAAATTAAAGGCAGCTTCAGAAAGTTCCACCTGACCTTCAGTCCACAGCCTGGCCAACATATGGACCAGTACTAGTCTGGTCACATCCCTTAATTAGTATCTCTGGTGACAGTACATATACGAAGAGGGAATCTCACACTACTTCTAGGTACTGAGCAGAGTGATGGACACCATGTCCTTCACCAAACCATCTCACATAGCCTTTCAAAAGGAATGTAATACAGCTATTTCTCATAATAAGAAAGGTAACTGAAACCAAACCCAGGGTGTGACAAAGTGTTGTTTTTTGTCTGATACATATTTTAAATTCTTCTTGTAACAGAACTGTCAGTGGGACCCGCAACAGGCATTTGATCTGTCTTGTATGAAATATTAATCTCTCCTCTGGATACAGTCAAGCTTTTACAGAGTAGTTTATTTTTTGGAAAGTGCAACCATGGTGACCAGCCAGTAAAGGGGAACACAGTCTTTTTCATGGTGAAGACAGCTGAATGGTGCTGCACAAGGCTGGCTTTGCCTGTCACTCTTCTCCAGATTTCTTCAGGAAACTGAACAAGTTGTTTAAACTGGTGGTTCACAGCAGCAATTGCACTGCCTTCCCAGTTTTCTAATACACAATATGAATTATCAGGGTTCCATTTTGTGGTCAAGCCAATTACTAATCTTTGGCCTGAAGTTAGATAGAAGTAAAGGTGCTAAACAAAGTGCAAATGTTTTGAAAAAGGTCTGTGCTCTCAGATGGAGATCCTGAAATGGCTGTACTACAATCTCACGTCTTTAGAAGCCTGAGAAGTAAAGAGTTAGTCCACTGCTATGATTCAAACACCTATTACAGAACCATAGAATCACATAGAATCATTTAGGGTGGAAAAGACCTGTGTGATCACCGAGTCCAAGCTTTGACTGAGCACCACCTTGTCAACTAGACCATGTCACTAAGTGCTATGTCCAGTTGTTTCTTAAACACCTCCAGGGATGGTGACTCCAACTCCCTAGGCAGTCCATTCCAGTATTTAACAACTCTTTCTATGATGACATTTCTTCTGGTGACCATTCAAGCAGGCAAATTAGGACAGGATGTTCCTGGAAAGGGGCTGTACAAAGGTATGGCAGAACCTTTCTGGAGCCAATTTTCCTGTTCAGGTTCATGGTGGCTGCACAACATACAGTGCAAGTGCAGAAGTGGGATCAAGGAGAGAGCAAGACCAACAGAATGGGACTAAAGCCATCAAAAAACCCTCAAAGTCTCCCAACCCATTCTCAGGAAGATCCAGAAGACCAGGCTGCGCATGCTAACTCATTTGCATGAAGAGCATGAAACCTAATCCCAGGGTGGGGAAAACTTGCCTATGGGAAGGTATTTCCAGAAAGTCTGTGTGGTGCACCTCCAGGACCCTGGACACACTACTGACTGGGTTGATGCTGGATGCAGGACTGATGATGCTTTTTTGTCTCCTGCCTCATCTCCTTTTCAGATTTCTCTTTCTTCCCTCTTTATTTTTATTCTACTGTTACTACCTCTTTCACTCTCTCTTCCCTCTTTTATTTTTTTTTTTACCTCTTCCTATTAGAAAGTAGGGGCAAAACACATACCAATTTCCATGGTGTGGAAACTGCCAAGTGTGCAGTTTTGCTAATAAATGCATTTTTAGAACCCTTCTGGCTTATGGATCACAGACATCTATGAATCTTGGGTACTCCCTTCCATGTAGGAGTGGGACACAGCAGCCTCCAGGGAACTGTGAAGAAAAATAGTTTTCATATCACTAATGCACTCAGGTTTGAGAAGGATATGAACAAATTTGTAGTCAGGGTGTGCTGGTTTGGGCTGAAGTAGAGTTAACTTTCTACACAATGGCTAATATGGGGTTATGTTTAGGATTTGTGCCAAACACAGAGTTGAGAATGCAGAGATGTTTTTGTTATTGCTGAGCAGAGTTTACACAGAGCCAAGGCCTTTGCTGTTTTCCATACTGCCATGCTGGCAAGGAAGTTGGGGGTGCATGGGAGATTGGGAGGAGACACAGCTGGGACAGGTGACCCAAATTGACCAAAGGGATATTCCAAACCAAAGGACATCATGCTCAGTATATAAGGTGGGAGAAAGAAGGAGGAAGGGGAGACATCTGGAGTGATTGCATTTGTCTTCCCAAGTAACCATTACACATGATGGGGCTCTGCTCTCCTGAAAATGGCTGAACACCTCCTGCCCGTGGGAAGCAGTGAATTAAGTTCTTGTTTTGCTTTGCCTCTGTGTGTAGCTTTTGCTTTCTCTATTGAACTGCCTTATCTCAACCCATGAGCTTTCTAGCTTTTACCATCCTGTTGGTGGGGGAGTGTGTGAGTGGCTGCGTGGTTCTTAGCTGCTGGCTGGGGTTAAACAATGACACAGGGGTGCATCTGAACAATGTGTGGAAAATAAGACTTGGACCACATACTTGACTGATGGAGCAAAGGACAAAATGCAGCACAGCAGCCCAAGGGATTTTACTACCATTTGCTCTGAAGCAATGAAAATGTGGCTGGGGATAAGGCAACACTTCAGTTTGCATCACATACAGGTGTGAAAGAAGCCATAATAAAGTCCTACAAGCAGACTGAGTTCAGAATTTCCATGTTTTTGGAGGGTTAATCATGTTTGCAGATTTCCATAGTGCATATACGTGCTGAGGTTCTCATTGCTTTCTGTAGTACTTACTGTCAGTTTTCAAGCTCTGAAACATAGTTTACTTCCATAAAAATCTTGATTGTTTCAGATCCTATGCCAAGACAGAGTAAGCTTATCCCTATCAGGTCCATGGCTGCTGTACCAGTTTGCAACCGCGAATGATGTTATCTGAGATCTGTTTGGAATTTGATGACAACATGTCAATTAACAGGAGCAAAAAAAAAATATGTTGGGTTTTAATATAATTATCTAAAATCATAGAACTATAGAATATCTTTTGTTGGAAGGAACCGACAGGACTCATTGAAATCCAGCTCCTGTCTAGGCACAGAAAAGCCCCAAGAATCACACCACATGCCTGAGAGCATTGTCCACATGCTTCTTAAACTCTGTCAGGTTTGGTGCTGTGACCACGTCCCTGGGGAGCCTGTTCCAGCACCCAGCCACCCCCTGGATCTAAAACCTTTTTCTAGTATCTGACCTAAACCTTCCCTGATACAGCTTTATGCAATTCGCTTGGGTCCTGCCACTGGTCACCAAAGAGAGGAGATCAGTGCCTGCCCCTCCTCTTCCCCTCATGAGGAAGTTGTAGACTGTGATGAGGTCTTTCCTCAGTCTCCTCAAGGCTGAACAAGCCAAGTGACCTCAGCTGCTCCTTGTACATCTTCCTCTCTAGACCTTCTTTATCTTCATAGCTCTCTTCTGAATGCTTTCTAATTAGTTTTTAGATAGGTCACCTTCTCCTTTAATTCAGTCACTTTGTATGAATCAAACTAGGTGGTACATGAATTGTTTATTTTTCAGATATAAAATTTTCAAGTGGGTCTTCATATTGAAGATACAATGATAAACTGGACAAGCTGAGTGTTGACTAGACTAAAGGACTGTTTCCCTTTTTGTTTTCTTTTACTAAAATTGTGGCAGTTAATTAAGGCTTTAGACAAACAACAAACCAATAATGTCATCACAGGCATGTACACACACGCACACCCACACACACACACACACCCACCCATGCATGCTTGCACCCTTCTAAGTCCAGCTTACTTGCCATCCTACCCATTACTGTCCGGCCACAGCTTGCCTCTCATTCATCATGTGTATTTTCCCTTTCAAATATGTTCTTCTGTGAGGATGCCAAATTTATTTTTTTTTGCTTTGCTCCATTTTCTAACATCTTTGCTTTCTACCATTGCATAAACCAATATTTCCTTTAGAGACTGCAGTCTAATTGTCACCAGAAGCACCTCTTTCCTGGGAATAGAGCAGGGTTAGCATTCTGAAATGATGCTTATATACCTGTTTTATTCTCTGTAATAAAGCTCAAAGAGCAGAAGTCCTATGATTATTCTACATCTTATAAGTATCAGAAGTAGCAAGAGAACAAGCAAAACCAGATTTTCACAATTTTCCAGGTTGTGTGTAACAAAATGTGCTGTCTTATTTCAGCCAAATAATATTTTACTTTGAGTAGTTTCATTCCTACCTAAAGGAGTTCCGTACAAAGTAGGATATGCTTGTCAGACAAAATTCAATTCCTAAAGAAAATTACTGTTATATAATCACTGACATTTCTTGCAAACTCTTTAAATTTGTCAGTCAGAGCCTACATCTTTCTTGCATCTAAAATGTGTGAGATCAGTCCTTCTACTGCCTTCCCTAGCTATGCCCTGGGGTGTTTGACTCTGCTGTGGGGAAGTCCGCATTTCCAGAAAGAGAATTTGTTTCCGCACATGTATTTTCTGCTTTGTAAAAAGAAAACAAATTATAAAAGATCAAATAAAGAATAAATTATGAATGGTCAATGTAAATAATAACCTTGAGCAGGTTCTGAACTAGTCAGGTTCCTACAATTTTTCATTATTAAATTCTAACCAAGGGAGGGGAAAAAAAGTTTGTATGTCTTAACCTTCCATATCAGTCATGCCAATAAGTCTTCTTGCACCAACAGCACTAATGAGATGCAGCAATTAAAAAAACCCCAACCAAACCCCCAAAAATCCCAGAAGTAAATCAACAAAAAATAAACCACAACAAAAAAAACCCCCCAAACCCACAAAGCAAACAAACAAAAATCCAAACAAAACAAAACCAAACACCAAACTCCAAAACAAACCAAAACCAAAACCAAACAACAACAGCAACAACAAACAAACCAAAAAAACCAAGCAAAAGAAAAAGAAAAGGAAAATCAAAGAAAGCAAGGAAAACATAAGAGAGAGAGAGAGAGAGCTTCCTTCTCATCTCAGAAATCCCTGTGGGCTGTGGGAAAAATACAACATGGTATTTGTGAACTTATTGTTGCCTGAAAGGAATAATAGTGCTTCTTCAAATATTCACAGGGATAGAAACCAAACAGGTAAACATTCTATCAAGTAGAGATGGCCAAAATTCTACAAACTTTTAAAATGTAATGAAGTCTCTATAAACTCACAAATATTAACTGATTATTAACTGAATTCTGAAAGAAGCCCTATGGTCCTAAAATTCACATCAAATATGTAAATTGAAAGTTTAGTTTACGCTAGGGTTTATAGAGTGCAAACAGGTAATCAACCAAGGTTAACATCAGTTCTTTGTGGTATCTGGGAATGCATTGTTTAATGCTGCTGAGAGAAAGCACATAAATATGCAAGTCAGAGGAGGCTGGACATGAATTAAAAATTAAACTTGCTAGCATTAACTTGCTCATCTCCCTCCTACTTGTTATTGCAGCGGGAGGAAAATTTGATCTGCCTTTGTGCAGTACTACAGGGTTTTCTCTACTTCAGGGTCTGAGAAAACATGCATGCCTAACTTCCAAGACAACAGACCATGTCTAACACGCCAGCTTCTAACACTAGAGAGAAGCCGCAGTACCTCAATGGGAAAGTGAGACTCCTACACACCACATCAGAGAGAGACAACAGCTAGATGGCAGCAGGGCAAGAACTTTCGGGGTAAAGTCCCTGAAAGTCCATATTTCACCCAATGATATATCAAAACCCTTTTCTGAATTTGAATTGTATTTCCACAATTACATTGGAAAATCAGAGGTTTCATTGCATCTCTTGCATTTCATGGGAAGTAACAATTGAGACTGTCATTTGTCTACTTGTAAAAGTCTAAAAGCAGTTAATTCTGCATAAAATTCTACCAATAAAAACAAATTACTTTATTCATTCATTCAAAACTTATTGGTGCACCCAAATCCCCAACAGTGTCTGAAACTTCAGTTTCACTCAGATATTCAAATAAACTGCCCCAAGTCCTTGAATATTCCACATACAATTTTAGCAAATATTGGGACAGGACAGCACATAGTCCAAGTTATGTGACACAGAGTTACTCGAGACTTTCATGCAGGAGTTGGAACCAGCTTTGTCTTCTCTCTTCACATTGTGAAGTTGTCTGGTCAGGGATCTGGATACACATCTGCCTAGCAAAACATATGTGGGTGCTAGCTGTTGTTATCTTACACATGACATGCTGTACCTGCCTTTTTCTCTCAGAAGGGACTAAGGAGCTTTCTACCACAGGAATGGAGAACATATATTCAGTTTTTACAGTATTGCATAAGATTCTGTTACATAAGGTTCTCAGTGATAGATTTTTTCTCCCTGTGTAAGTCCTCTTGCTGATGTGTAGGAGGTCTTCCATAGGGATTACAGGGCATCACTCAGTCTTGAAAAACAATACAAATGGTGGAAAAAGAGTGCTGCAAATTTGAAAAGTGACAGCTGTCTGCTGTGAAATATAAGCCCAGCATTGACTTAAAATGTTATGATTGCTTTCCTTACACTCCTCTTTACCAATACTGCTCTTTTTATAGGACAGCCTGTTAAGTCCTATATTCAGTAATCTCACACTATTGATTGCAGCTGGACATTGTGAGAATCCTGTAATATTTAGAGTAGACCAGGAAATCTTTATATCATCACATGAAATGGGTGACTGATGTGTAGATTGCAAGGAGCTGGATTTTTTTATCAAATCAGGATATATGGTCATTAAGGTCAGATGGAGACTGCTTCTCTTATCCAAAATACGATATGATCCTGCACCATTATGCTTTGTGAGCAAACATACAACATCCAGGGATAAGGATTAACTTAAATGGAAGTGATTTCTGTCAGTAATTTTCAGTTTAATTCTGATGTGGCTCTTTTCAAGAGTCACTCACTGCAACTAAGTAGGCATGCTTCCAAATGATCTTCAAATCTGTGTTTGCATCACTAGTCTCTAACAGTGACCCTGGGGCTAGAGATAATAAGTTGGTCTATTGTTTTCATTTTGTGTCATATCAAAACTCAAGCTTTGAAATCTTTTGCTAGTGAAAGAGGACTTTATTCCCCATCACCTCCTTCACCCTCCCTCACCTATCAGCACAGGGAAATATTGAGGTGCTGACATCCCACTATTAAAAAAGCAGAATAATGGTCTCAGAAAGATTTATTTCTAATGGGTTTCCAACAGCTTCCTCTATGTTAAGACAGCTCTCACGCAAGAGAATATGACAGTCATGTTAGCACATCCCTTATAATGTGTGCTTTTAATAGGTCTTCGGTTTATTGATTTCCCAGATAGATAATCATTCCTGAGTGGCTATATAATGCTGTCTCAGGTGCATAGTAGATAGCACTAAAAATTGCTGGGCAAGATACTGCAAGCCGAGGGATGTGGCATAAGGAAGTTCTGGCTGATGATATAAATGTATTCAAGAGGCTAAAACTGTCAAACCTAGAATACCATATATTAATTACTCTATTATATTTGTATGGAAAGAAAAAATATGAAAAAACTTGGGAAAGAAAGTGGAGAAAAAATAACATAGTGCAAATCCAATTACATACATTGTCTCCCATTTTTCATGATTCATGGCTTACACTAAGTTAAATAAATGCTTCATTAAATCTGGATGCAAAGATAGTATCTAAACCCTTAAATACACTGTTCCAGGTACCCAGCTATTGAAAATATACATCAACATACATAAACATACAATCTCACTTTTTATCACCTACATTTGCTCTTATTCCAGAGCACAAGCTGATATCTAAAATACAGCCTTTCAAGGAATTGCATTGTATGCATACAGTGTTGTCATCACAGAAGCTCATTGCTGTCTTTGAACAGTGTGTGAAGCATTAAGTTTTTATGGCAAGTGACAGCAGATACAATACTAGTATGTGTAAGCAATCCTTGAAATCAAATAATTTCAGAGATTGTTATTGCTGATTTATATTTCTGCTAATTATATGTTTAAATGTAATTAAATTCTTAAATAAACTTCTGGATTCCTAAATAAATAAGGTGACATTCCAGACAGAGTAAAACTATTCAAATTAACACTGGAGAATGACATCCAAACTCCATCATTTGGACATGAAGGTGTTGCCTAGACGTCATACTTATTCTGGTACTACAGGCACAGAGAAGAGGCATGCAAGTCACTTAGGAGGCTAGCTAGATTATAAATCCAGCTTTTTCCCTATGCTGTATGATATAGAAGGGTTTTTAGGCTATAACTCTATGAAATGCAATTCATTTTGACTGGTTGAAAAAGCCTATTAAAACTCAGGAAGCATAGAGGGGGAACCTGCTTTGTTATTTACATTTTTAAACTTTGAACTTCAGTTGAAGTTGTTATTACCTGAGAGTAAAAAGAGAATTGCTGGTGCCAAGTGAGCTCCTGCACAAACAGTAATATCAGGAAGTCTGTCTCTTTAGCTGGCATAACTAAACTTTATTTTTAAGTCAGTGCAGCTGTGCTGATTAATGCCAGCCTCTCACAGAGGCACTCCAAAGCTGAAGGACAGCCCTTGTATTGCCAAAGGAGCTTTTGTTAGTGCTGTTTTCTAGGTGGTCTTTGGATAAAATGTGCAAATCTCTGATTCAGTTTGACTGGGGTTGTGTGGTGTGGAAGAGAGCAACGGGCAAGATACTTGTCACACACTAACCAAACCTATTGCACTATCTCTGACAGCATTACTCTTACCTGTGGCCATGAAGAATGTAGCCCATTTCTATTAAAATTAATTGTAGTGAGTTTAAAAACAATATTGCTACACCAGGTGGAAATGTATTTGATGACTAAATGAACAATAGGCTGAAAGAAGGTCAACATCTAAGGTCTAGGTGTTGAGTATGGATGAAAACTAATAATGATTAAAAACATCTGATTTGTTTTCAGCTTTTACTGAAAGTTTAAAGGTCAAAGTTGTTTTCTTGCCATTTGCAGTCTTGTGTCAATCTCTTGTAGCCCCTATGGGGTATGACTCACAGATAGAGACAACTTATTCTGCAACACCTTTTCACTGTTAGCTAAAGCTTTAGAGTGGGCCCAAAATTTTTCTTCTGATTCTGTTTTCTATATCTCCCAAGTGTACGTATATTTCTGTTTTACACAGCACTTTCCTCTACTGAGTTCTTAATAAATTTTGATCCCTAGCTATGAGAGTAATGAGTCTACTGAAATCCAAGGGTCACTGAGATACGTTCCAATGCATAATCAAAAAGAACACAAAATAAAATATGGTGTAATATTTCCTTAAGGGAAATACACTAGAATTAATCATACTCTGTAGGTCACCAGACCCTAATCAATCTGTGTAGATGCAAGTATTTTTTGACACTGAATCTGCTAGACGTGTTAATCTTTTTAATCAGTGAATCCACCTAGTTAAATTACGTGATATACTCCAAACTGGATGTGCAAGAGACACAGCACTGGGCCTTCACAAAATGTGATATTCTACATCCCTGCTTTAGATTATTTTGTAATCACCATGAAAAATATAATGACTTCACTGCTGAATAATAACCTATGACTTACAGACTGCACACTTTAACAGTTATTCACCAGCTAAGTGTATCTAAAGTCTCACTCTCCTAACAATGCTTTAAAAAGTGCTAAATTTAGCACTGTAATCACAGTTATTTAAACTAGACTAGTTTAATTCTAGCTAAATTAAAGAAATGTAAATGAATATCGGTTCCTATTTTTTTATTATAAACTACTGAAAGTCATACAGCAAAATCAAAAAAGTGCAAGAAATTTGACAGTTTATGTAAAATAGTATCATGTCTACATTTTCCCAAACAACTTCTACACTCCTGGAAAGTACTGGAGTATGAAGGTGTAGCAATGTGTTTGTAAAAACGCAAAATACTTCAGCAGTTTTGAGAGAACAATCAATGAAATACAAATGACAATTTTGTTCATTTCATTAGTCCTTCTAGTCCTTCTACCCTTACCATTGCTAACACTAAATACCTTTTCAGACAATTCTTGCTCACCCCTGCTTAAGAACCCACACTGCTGGTATGTGAAGTTGCAGTACAGGACTACAACTTCCTGCAGTAGAGGTGAATAACTTCTTAATGTCACTCAGAATTGCTGTGTTATTTTGGTTGTTTATACCCTTTGGATCAGACAACTCTGTCCCTTTAGAAGAAAGGATTGTTTTCTCCTCATACTTCCTATGCAGCTGTAACATCCACTCTTTTTTTTCCCCCCTGCCTTCTGTAATTAAAAGCCTACCAAATCACATATGGTTTCTGCAGCAGGCCTGAAATCGATACTCAAAAGGGACACCAAAAGCTCTACCTAAAGGGTGTGAAACAGCACAAAGCAAATTCAAGCCAATATATTTAGTTTGTTGATATTTGACATTTACAGAAAAGTATTGGAAAAGATTCATCAACACATCACAACCTTGGGACAAATTGCACTTCTTAGCTCTGACACAACAATTTTTTCCTTTTTAGATACTTCAAAAACATGAGGATAAATGATACTCTTTCATGTGGATTTCAATCATAATAACTTATACCAATTACTTCCTACTTCCTGTTGTCCCTAGTGAAAATTGGGTATGAGCAGCAGTCCAGAATTGAAATAAAATTAGCTCCTATAATGGAGGAAATATAATTTAGGTGTCTATATATGTCTTTGGAAGTGCTAGACTATGTCTTTAGTTCTCTGTAAACCTGAAAAATTTTCAACAAGATTATCTTACACTTTTGAACTTTTGGTCTAATTTTATCACTGTGCAACTCTAGGAAAAATGAGAAGGTGTGCAGGATATATGGCAAGCATATTGAGTGTCAGTTTGGAATGTACATATTTTGTGGAGAGCTATTCAAAATCACATGAAGACGCAGTCTTGTCCACTATAGTGTGTAATTTAAAAATGCCATAGATTTGCTGAGAAAAGTAAGAAACATTTACACTTTCCACAGAGGAAAGTTATGCACAGAATTTCACCCTAGGTTTCTCATCTTTTCCCATTCTGTTGATTTGACTCATGAACCACTCCAATACTGCCAGTTGTACCGAACCTGTGCAAGGAAAGAATTTGATCCAAGATCTGCAGCCAAGAAAATAGGTATTTTAAGAACCAATGAGTGCATTGTTCAGAGAGAGAGGAGACAAAAAAACATACCCAGGGGTTTTCTAATTCAGAGAGTAAGTCACTGAAGTTACTCTGGATAAATGTGAAAGCAATGGGAAAGAAATGTTTTCATGAGATTAAGAAATCAATTTCATAGTTACTTTAATGTGCATTATTTTCTACTTTCAAAACTCAGAAAAAAAATTCCTTGAGTCCATGTATCTTCCTTTTGCTGAAGGAATCAACAAAAATCAAGATGTTGAGTGATTTAGTGATTTGTAAAATTTTGATTTAATTGTATATTTTTCAGGAACTTCTCGATTCCTTTCATTCAGGTACTTATATAGACATTCTCATAATTATATGACACACTTACTTTTATGGTAGGTTTCTATTTCACTTGACTCTCACTAATTTTGTAATGAAAACATCAGAACTAAAATAACAAGAATTTACTATCCATTGATTCACTGTTGTGAATTATTTGTTATGTATTATTTGAGTGCTTAACTATCACAGACCATTTGTTAAAAAATATTTCATAATTATGCTCTTTTCTGATTTTTTATTTGGTTTGGTTTGCTTCCTCTGTTAGGTGTTCCTCGTGCTATTATCATAATTAAATCATGTAAATAAATAAAAATAAAAATAAAAAAACCTGGACATATGCAGCCACCATGCTGCAAAGATTTTAATAGAGGATATTCAACCCTAGGAAACTTTCAAAGCTTTTAGTTCTCTCTAGATGGAAAATTTCAGCATATCCTTGAGACTTTCTGTACCAGAATGCAGTCTGACTCTACTCCACACACAGATAAGGTACAGCAAAGTCACTGCTGTCTCTTCTCACTTATATATAAATGATGCCATTTGACACTTTTATTAACATGATCACGGAATGGCTCCTTTGCATAGTTCAATCCTCTACTCAGCCCACTATTGTCTCCACTTGGGTCTTTAAGTTTTCCTAGGATGGAGACTCCAAAATCTCAGTAGGCAAATTGTCCCACTGTCTGATCACTTTCCATAAAAATATTTTCTTTCTTTTTTGTACTCAGATGGAATTTAGAGTATTTTATTTTGTGGCTATTGTCATTGAGCACCACTGGAAAGAGCCTGGTTTCATCTTCTTTGCACTCTCCTTCAGGTATTTACACAAAATTATAATATTCCATTTAAACCTTCTCTTCTGCAGGTCAAACAGTCCCAAGTCACTTGGCTTCTCCTCAAAAAAGAGATGCACTAGTCCCTTCATTGTATTTGTGATCTTTCCAAGGATTTTTCTCCAGTAAGTGCATGTGTTTGTACTGGACAGCACAGAACTGGACATGGTATGCCAAATGTGTCTTATCAATACTGAATAGAAGGAAAGATCACCTCCCTTGGCCTGCTGATAATGTTCCTACTAATGCAAGCCAGGACATTGCATTACCTGTCTTGTGTTGATCTGCTGCACTTTACATCAGGCAGGATTCTCCAGATACTATACTTTCTTTCCTGAGCAGTTGCAAAAATAGTTGCATAAAAGGACTGTTGATTTGTCCAATATGAAATAAAAAAGGATACCTGTGGTTTGAAAAAGGTTGTAAATAAAAAATAATCTTTAAAGCACCATTATTTGATGACTTTTTTATCACATTTGGGTTTTAGCTTGCTCATATTTGTATACTTAGCCAAATATCCTGACCAGTGGGACTCTGCAAATAGGACAGGTAGAACTTCTTATTCTTTTGCCATTTATTCCCCTCTGTTACATACAATAGAACACATCAGGCAAGCTGCCACTCTCTTGCTTCTGCATTACATGTAGTTGAAAAGAGTAACAGATTTACCATTTTACACAGGTGAAAATAAGATATGAAAATAAGGGTTCAGATGAATACATAAAAAAGGAGTAAGTTATGCAGGAA
Source organism: Acanthisitta chloris (assembly GCF_000695815.1). Classification (NCBI taxonomy): domain Eukaryota; kingdom Metazoa; phylum Chordata; class Aves; order Passeriformes; family Acanthisittidae; genus Acanthisitta; species Acanthisitta chloris. Next base: position 14,485 of record NW_008687558.1, on the reverse strand, counting down.
AATTAACGACCTATTGCTGATGGTATTTGCTGTAGTTTCCTCCAGGAAACAACTGAGTTTGTTTAAACATACTACTCATTTATGTAGAAACACCTACTTTTTTGCCTTTTCAGCTAATTTGAAAGTCAAATGGATATGTCCATTTTTATCATGCAAAATATTGTCCTTCTTTGCGAGAGTGAATGATACAGAGTGATCCAAACTTACACTGAAAAATTACTTAAAGTTTCCTAGATGTTTAAAATAATTTTTTTTGTGTAATGAAAATCTACAGAATTAAGTCTTATAAGTAATCCTAAAAGCTTTATTTTGGAAATAACTTTACTTTCACTATAGAGTCATTAGTTGGAACAAGCATATAGAGTCGCAGTTTATTTTAGGATTATTAAGAAATACTCTAATAAACTTAACCTTAGCTCCCTGAACTGGAAGTCTATTACATCCCATGTTCAGATGTAGCACAAACAACAGAAATGCATCTTCCCTTCCAATGTACCCTCCAATGTGAAGAATGAGAAAGAATCACAATGAAGAATCAGGATAATTCAATGACCAGTGAACCAATTTTCCCATGCTTAGAATGTGTAATTCCTATATTATTCCTATATATATATTATATGGAAAAATAAGAGCTTTAGCAATGATTTTACTACTGCTTTTGCAGTACTTATGAAAAAAATAATTCAGACATTGATTCTCTAAAAGTCTTCTCATGGAGAGAAGGCATCAGATGTCTGAATGCTTGCAACACATATCTATGGAAGCAGACAAAGTTTTAAATAGAAAACTGTTGTCATTCTACAACCAAGACAGGTTAAAGGTAAGCGTTCAGGAGTGACTTATAAGGTACTATAATGGGAGGGTCATTTTTAATACCATCACAAATTTATCTACAAGTAAAAGGGTAAAAGACGTGATATTTGAGATGAGTTGGCATAGAATGTGCAAAAAATCCAGGCATGAGATCAGTCCCCTGCACTTTCACTGCAAAATACAGAAGCTGGAGATAATGGTTGCATTCTTCATGTAAGAAGTAAATGGAGATAAGTATTTTTACTCACTGTAGAAATATATTCATATGTCTGCTTCATACAACCACTGAAATTATTAGTTCTATGCAAGGATGAATTAACTTTGCTTTGTAGAGCAACACCACCTCAGTGAGGTCACACTTGTGTGAGCAACCCTCGTTGACCAAACCAAAGCATCTGTATCCAGTAGAAAGCCAGAGAGACTTCCAGCATTGGTGGGATTGCCCTGGATTTGCACCCATGTCACCAGAGGGAGCATGTGGCCCAATAGTTCTTATGATTCTGTGAAATGTGTTCCTGGACCACAAATGATGTTCTTCATCATGTTCATCTGATTTTTCCAAGATGACTTCTAAAAATTCAGTCTATGCAAGACTGAATTTATCAACCCAGCTCTTATCCATTACTCAGATATGCTCAATGAGTATACCAAATTACATAAGTAATGCAATTCACACGGGCTGAGAATTTAGTAAGCTGTGTGACAAGCTGTGACAAGCAAGTCTGGGAAATTTGCGAAGTTTGTAGGAGATAACCTTTTGTCACAAGTACTCAATGAATCTAGAAGAAATGGTGTGCTACTGGACTCCTAATTTGTGAATGGAGAAAGACTTGTGAGATGTGATGGTAGGTGGCTGTCTTTGCCATATTTATCATGAAATGGTGGAGTTTGAAGTTTTCAGTGTATTTCAAGACAGCAAACTTTAAACTACTCAGAGAGCTACTTAACAGTGAACATTGAGAATATGATTTGAGGGCTTAGGAATGCTGGTCATTTTTTAAAGAATCACTTTTAAAGGTTCAGGAGCAGGCAATTCCACCATGTTACAAGTCAAGTAAATGGGACAGAAGACTATCTTGCTGAACAGGGACCTCCTGTGGAGCTCAAGAGAAAATAAATGAGACAATAATTCAACTCCTATCAGTGTTCAAGAGACATTTGGACAATGCCCTTAATAACATGCTTTAACATTTGGTCAGCCTTGAAGTGGTCAACGAGTTACACTAAATGATCATTCTAGGTCCTTTCCAGCTGAATTCTGTTCTTTTCTAGTCTAGTCTAGTCTAGTCTAGTCTATTCTGAAACAATACAACTTTTCTGTTTTCATAGACTTAGTGAATATCCTTAGTTGAAAGGGACCTACAAGGATCATTGAAATCCAGCTCCTGGCCATGCACAGAACAGCCCCAAGAATCACACCATGTGCCTGAGAGCATTGTCCACATGCTTCTTAAACTCTGTCAGGCTTGGTGCTGGAACACCTTCCTTTGGAAGGCTGCTCCAGCAGCCAGTCACCCTCTGCATGAAAAACCTTTTTCTAATATCTAGCCTAAACCTTCCCTGACACAGTTTTATGCATTTCCCTTGAGTCCTGTCACTGGTCACTGAAGAGTGGAGATTAGTGCCTGCTCCTCCATTTCACCTCGTGAGGAAACTGTAGACTGTGATGATGTCTCTTCTCAGTGTCCTCTTCTCAAGGCTGAACAAGCCAAGTGACCTCAGCTGCTCCTTCTATGGCTTCCCTTCTAGATGCTACTCCATCTTTGTAGCCCTCTTTTGGATGTTCTGTAACAACTTAATATTTTTCTTATATTATGAGGCTCAAAACTGCACACAGGATTCAAGTTGAGGCTGCACCAGTGCAGAGCAGAGCAGGACAATCACTTTCCTTGACTAGCTGGCGATGCTGTGCCTGATGCATCCCAGGACATGGTTGGTTCTTCTAACTGCCAGGGCACACTCCTTACTCATATTCAATTTATCATTGACCAGAACCTCCAGCTCCCTTTCTGTGGCACTGGTTTCCAGTGTCTCATTCCCCAGTCTGTACATATATCTTAGAATAATCAGAGTTGGAAGAGATCTTTGAGATCATCAAATCCAACAATTAACCTGGCATTCCACTGTAACCCCAAAGCCCTAAATCATATCTTCCAGCATGATGTCCAGATGCCTCTTAAATGATTCCAGGGATGGAGACTCTAACACCTCACTGGGCAGCCTCTTCCAATGCATGTAGGTTATGGTTTAACCCCAGCAAACAAACACCACACAGCCACTCATTTACTCCCCCACCAGTAAGATCAGGTAAAGAATTGGAAGGGTAAAAGCTAGAAAACTTGTGGGTTGAGATAAAGGCAGTTTAATAGGGAAAGTAAAAGCTGCATGCACAAGCAAAGTAAAGCAAGAAATTAATTCACCACTTCCCAAGGGCAGACAGGTGTTCAGCCATCTCCAGGACAGCAGAGCCCCACCATGTGTAACAGTTACTTGGAAAGATAAATGCCATCACTCCGAACATCCCCCCTTTCCCCTTCTTTCTCCCACTTTATATACTGAGCATAATGTCATATGTTATGGAATATCCCTTTGGTCAGTTTGGGTCTGCTGTTCAGTTCACCACTTCCCAAGGGCAGACAGGTGTTCAGCCATCTCCAGGACAGCAGAGCCCCACCATGTGTAACAGTTACTTGGAAAGATAAATGCCATCACTCCGAACATCCCCCCTTTCCCCTTCTTTCTCCCACTTTATATACTGAGCATAATGTCATATGTTATGGAATATCCCTTTGGTCAGTTTGGGTCTGCTGTTCAGTTTGTGTCTCCTCCCAAGATCCCATGCGAACTTCCTTTCCTTGCCAGCATGACAGCACTGAAAGCAGAAAAGTCCTTGTCTCTGTGTAAGCACTGTAAGCAATAATGAAAGCCATCCCTATATTATCAACATTGTGTTCAGCACAGATTCAAAACATAGCCCCATAGCAGTCACTGTGAATTAAATTGACTGTATCACAGCCCAAAACTAGCACAATGTATAATCCTCTACAGCAGTAATAAATAACAACATGCACTGCCCTATACCATCTAACATCACATATGTGCCAGGAAGGTAGAACACAAACTGCAAAACATAGCTTGGCAAAGGAGGAAAAATATTTTAAAATTTTCTAATTCTGTTTCTGTTTTCACATGAAAAATAAACCAAATGCATATTGCAAATTAGGAAGTTTGGGGTTTTTTACATTAAAGAGATCTAGATAATTATATATCTGATTATATAATGAATTAAATTGAAAAGGTAAGTGTTATCTGTGAAGAACTCCTGTCGCATCACTAGTGACATGAATCATCAGGACTTTTTAAGCAAGCTTTATCAATTTTCTAATACAACTACTATTTGTAGAATAAAAGCCCAAATATATTTGATATTCTACTTGCCAGTAGGTTAATATCCTTTCCCACATAAATGAGAAACTAAGGTCTATTAAAACATTATACAGGTCACAGGAAAGTGATAGACACACTGGCAAGAAGAGTTTAGATGGTACCAGCGGCCATAAGTCCAGGTTCTTTGGGTGCAGTGACCCATCTTACCACAGTACTGTGAGAATCCTTTTGTGATGTACCACACTGATATTTCTAGAACACATATGCACTGCAAATGACTAGTTTTCTCAGGTTTTGGGTTTATTTTTTAGGTATTGGTGTGGTTGTTTCTTTTGTTGGGTGATGTTTGTGACTTCGTTGTTGTTGTTGCTTCTTTTTTTTTTTCTCAGCCATTCAGTATTCATACATAAAATTTTTCTATTTAGACCTTTGTATATTTATATTTGCACTTACATTTTTGTTTACATAAGGAGTTTGCATCTATGTGTGAAATTCAGATAAGGAAACAAACTATTTGAAATATATTCCTTACAATTGATCTTGAAGCAGGTATGCACCAGTGTTATTCAGAAGCTCAACTGCACGCACAATACGAAGGCTTTTCACTCTTAAGTTGCCGTGCTGGTTTTAGCCGGGATGGAGTTAATTTTCCCAGTAGCTAGCGTAGTGCAGTATTTGGATTCAGAGTGATAATACTGTTGATAGTACACTGATGCTTTGGGTTCTGCTAAGTTGTGTTTATCCTAAATCAAGGAGGTTTTCTTTCTTGTGTCTTATGCTCTGCCAGTGAGAAGGTACACAAGGAACTGGGAGGGAGCATAGCCGGGACAGGTGACGTGAACTAGCCAAAAGGATATTCCCCACCATGGCACGTCACGCCCAATATATAAGCAGAAAGGGGCTGATCTGGGGGGGAGGGACGAGGCTGTGAGCAATTGAATCATGGTGCATCACTGATTTTGTTCTTTTTTTATTATCCATTAGTATTTTAGCTCATTCTGCTTTTTGTTATTAATAATCTGTTCTTATTTCAACCTACATATTTTACTTTATTTTTTTCTCCTCCCCATTCCTCTGGATTAGGAGGAAAGAGGGGAAGGAGGGAGTGTGAGTGGCTGTGTGGTTCTTGGCCGCTGGCTGGGGTTAAACCACGACAGCTGCACTGCTTTTGCACATATGTACTTCAGGTTTTTTTAACAATACAGCGTTGGGGCAATACCTGTAGGATCCCCAAATCCACCTTCTCCCACACTTCTCTTTTGGCCACTCCTGTCACCATGAAATAGGTCTTTCAAGTTCAAATAAAAGTAAATAAAACCCCTCCTAACACATGTATTGTGTATTGATTTCAATGAACCATAAGAAAAGTAATTATGAATGGGACATAAATGGCTTTAGCTCCTCAAATTACTTTAAAATCCAGTTTGTTTTGGTATGTTTCTTTAGCTTTCACTGAGAACTTCAAATAAAGAAATCTTATTAAAGATTTTTAGAATTATTTTTTAGATTTTAAAAAAAATTTAATATCAAGAATACAAATAGTAATTAAGAAAAACAACAGAGGAAAGACATCACTTCAAAATCTTCTATCAGTTGTTTACTGGCTTGACACAACACAGTATTTCATACTACTAATTTCATATAGTTCATATAGTATTTGGAAATTTAATTAATCAAATCTAGGAAAAAAAATACAAAAAATTGATGTCTGATCAAGGCTACCAAGCACAAAGTACGAATTTTGCAGTTAGCCACAAACGTCTCAAGTCATTCTCATCCCTCTTCCCAGCAGTGGTGAATGTAAATTTTTTGGTTCAACATGGGATGTCTACTCTTCTTGCTCACCTTGCAGGGAGCAGGAACAGAATAAACGAAGCCTATAACATGCAAGTTATAAATGTCATTATGTTAACCTCTTTTGTTTACAGTCTAGATGCAGTGATACACCAGTGAGGGAGTAGTTTTACAAATTTGTTTATGGACAGATAGTTACTATTAGTCACTTTATCCTTTAGCTGTGATGGAGGAAGGTGAGACAAGCACAAACCATATATTTTTATTGTGTTTAATTATATTTTTAGATGAACTTCCAGACCAATACCCTTGGCTATTGATCAAAAAGCTGAAAAAAATCATCATGATTTGAAGCAAATCAAATTTGTAGATCAGAAATCTCAAACAAGTTATCATATCCAGGAATTAATTTCATCCCAACATTTTTATTGAAACCCACTTATCACAATTAAATTCCAGTAAAATCACATCTCAAAGGTTTGGTTAAAACTGGTACATGTTGACCATTATAAAGTACATGCTATTTTCCCAATGCAAAATGAAACTTCTTCTAGAACTGTGTTAGATACAGTAGCTTCAGGAATACTACTGAGTTCTGCATACAGTCATTTTAGTGCATGCAGAAGTTTAAAACCAAAATTTCAATTTTATGTAAAATCCACTATGACTCCTACTTGAACCCTCAGTTCAGATTAAAAGTCTCTTTTCCTTACTTGTTTTGATGGAAAGGAAATGATATGAAAAAAATATAGCAAAGACATCATACATGACATCTAGAGTGAAAGCAATAGCACATTGGGAACCATGAAATACATGGAAATCTTTGGGAAGTTCCTTGCAAGCAGAGATGAAAAGTCTCCCTGCATTTGGCCAGAAACAGAAGTGCACTAATTTTAGAATACTGACCACAGTCTCATTAACAACCTTAGTCAAATTTATCTTCTGAGGCAGAAGAAAATATGCACAAACTAAATGTTATGAGCTTTCCCTGCCCTGTTTCTCCCATGTTCCTCAAAAAAATCTTTCAATACATTTGTTTAATCCAATGTCTGTGTGTCTTCATGCCTTATTAATTTTAGTTGCATGCATTCCTTCTGTAACCACTGTCACGAATTTAGAAAAGATCCACAGCATTTTGGAATTCCAATATCATAGAATCATAGATTCACAGAATTGCTTGGGTTGAAAGGGACATTAAGGATTATCTAGTTCCTATTACTCTGCCAAGGTAGTGGGGACACCTTTCACTTGATCAGGTTGCTCAGAGCCCCATCCAACTTGTCCTTGAGTACTTCCAGGGATGGGCCATCCACTACCTGTTCCAGTGCCTCACGATCCTCGTAATAAAGAAGTTTTTCCTAATATCTAATCCAAATCTCCTCTCTCAGTTTGAAGTAATTACGCTTTGTCCTAGCACCACATACTAGCCTCTCTCCAGCTTTCTTGTAGGCTTCCTTCAGGTACGGGAAGGTCTCATTTATGTGATCCAGCAACCTTCTCTTTTCCAGCCTTAACAAATTCAATTCTCTCAGCCCTTCCTCATAGGGGAGGTACTCCATCCCTCTAATTCTCTTGATGGGCCTCCTCTGGACTAACTCCAGATGTCCATGTCCTTCCTGTGCTGGAATCCTCAGTGCTAGATGCAGTAAGTACTCCAGCATCTCACAAAATGGGTCTCACAAGAGCATAGGGGCAGAAGCCCCTTCTTCAGCCTACTGACCATGTTGCTTTTGATGCAGCCCAGGATACAGTTGGCTTTCTGGACTGAAAGCGCACATGGCTAAAGTCCAACCTCTCATGTACCAGCACCCTCAAGTCCTTCTCCACGGGGCTGCTCTCAATAATTTCATCCCCCAGCCCTGCCCAACCCCGGTGCAATGCCTTGCACTTGGTCGTGTTAAACCTCATGGATTCACTTCTCGACCTTGTCTAGGTCCCTCTGGATGGTATCCAATCCTTCAGGTGTGTCAACCACACTACTCAGCTTGGTGTTAGATAACTTATCCCAGAATGTACAGCTGACTTTTCCAGTATATTCTTCCCCAAATATTTCCAATTAAAATTAACATTTATTTGATGATTCAGAACATATATATTTAATACAGCTAAAGAGAGCCCTTTTTTTTGTTCTTTGTTTGGGTTTTTTACTGATGTATGCTTGGCCAGCCTGAAAAATGGCTCCTACATCAAGTCTAAGGATTTTACTTTTCTTTATAATCAGTATAAGAATCTTTCAAATAGTGAACATTTTGGAGTATTTTGCAGTAAAGGCCAGAAATTATTATTTTTTTTAATAGCATTTAGCATGGAATTGTCATGCCTCCTCTTAGATTCATCAGTTTTCTGTGCTAGCCAGAATGTCCCATTGAGCTTGAAGAAAAAGGTCATACAGGGTTTTCCTTCTCTGAGAGATTCCTTCCTGGTCAGTAAATTTACCTGCTGCCCCCTTTCAACTTCTTAATCTTCAAAACAAATAACTGTATGGTTACAGCAATTGTGTTATGTTGCCTTTAATAAAGAACACTGCTCAAAACCCCTCCTATTTTACACTCATATGTTAATAACTTGAAGAGCATATTAGAACAATATCAATAAACAAGATATTTAGAGAACAGCAAAAACGTAATAAAGGTAGATGACAGTTTCTAAGTATAGGAATAAGCTCCCTGTTGTTCCAGATTTGTGTTTCTTATACTGAAAGATAAATGCTAACTACATGTAAAGGATTATTAAATTTTGACTCATATGAAGGAGGCACACAAATCAAACCTCAAAAGAAGAATGAAACATGGAAATGGGTCATGACACAGAGAGAATGACAATCCAACTCTTTGAATGTCATAGTGCGTTGGTCTCTGAAATGCCTGGTGTTATACAAATATTACAGGCAGAAATGTTCACCAGAGGGGTTACTTGAAACAGCAGTGTGAACAGAATTCTGCTGAACTGCTGAGTTCTGTGATAGCAATTTGGAGGAAGGAAGGAGAAGGGAAAAAAATGGAAGAGAAAAGAAACTGAGGGAAAAGAATAATGTCAGATATCTTTCTTCATTTTGAAAACTGCAGAAATACTTTGGTTTTGAAGACAGTTTCTCCAGACTGGATTAAAGTAGATAATTGCATGACAAGTTTTTCTTTAAAGAGGTCAAGCATCTCCAATCCAACAAAAATATTAGATGTTACATGCTAAAAAGAGTTTTCCTCTTAGGCCTCAATATGATACTCTACTAGTTGGCAAAGGTGAGGAACTTTACAGGCTGCAGAAATACATTTTTATGAAAGATAAGTAGTCATCTATATCAAACTCTTCCTGGAAACAGGTACAGGAGATGATTTTAAAAAGATTTCTTCATCTCTGATTGGGAATGCTGCAGTAGTTGGAGAGATCAATTCAAACATCTACTCAATGCACACATAATTCTTTGCTTTTGAATTTTAGTCCTTAGCAATTATCTTGAGATTGGGAGCACTTCAACAAACATAAAGTTTTCTTTTTTTTCTAATGTAACCCTTCCTCCTGGTTTCACATTTTCATTTCAGGTCAGTGATATTACTACAGACATCATTCTCAGTGCCCATGCCAGAGATAGAGTACCAGTAGTACAAAGAATGTCTGCTTAATATCATGAGGGAAATCAATGAAATGGGAAAATGTTACAGTTCTACAAACACATCAACTCATCTACCACCTAGATTTATGAACATCTGATACAGTCTTTTGAAAAATGGACATCACTTATTTGCAAATCCATGATGTGGCTTGAGAATGGTTTCATTATTGCTTTTCCCACCTTGAATAGATTCTGTGCTGTGAAAAAATGGATGAAGAAGTAACTATTTAACTACTAAATTGGTAGACAAAATGAGATCATGAGGGACTAAATATAATTTTTTTTTCAAAAATTCATGCTAGGCTTAGAAATAGACACTTTTTTTGTTTTTTTTTTGACAAATTCAGGCTGAAAATGGGATTTTAAGTGAACTCTGTTTCATATCAGTCAAAAAAAACCTTTGCAAATGATGGGCTACCAAGATTTTGAACTTTACATTTCTTTGATATGATAAAGTGACATCTTGAAAGGAATATAATCTTATAAAAGAAAAAAAAAGACACTTTCTCGCTTAGTCTCCTGTGTTTTGCTATTTTTTTTTCAAAATAAGCTAAAGCTCATTCATCAACCTTTTGAAAAAATGTGGGTTTTTCTGACTTTTTATGCTTTCTTCTAGGAAAGGATTTTACAGGAAGGAAAGAAATTGCCATTTTATTTCACTTGCGCAGCATTGACACACGGGATGCAATTGTATGCCTGTTTCAGCTAGAAATCACTAACAAGGCTAAGTGAATGCAATGGTAAGTTGTAGTCCTTATGATGATTGATAGAAATCCAGGAGTGAAGTCCCTGAAGTCCCTGGCGCAGATGCCCTCATGTGTAACAGTTCAGCTCTAGGGCATACCTGTGCCATTTCTTGCTCTGCTTTCACTCTCATTTTGCCAAGGCTTAAAACTACTCCTGAAGCTATAAACTCTCAGGGCTTACAGTTCTAACTGGGTGTTGCATAGCAGAAATATTCTGTAACAGTCAAAGGGTTTATCTCTTTTTTTGTGCCAGCAACAGGCAAAATGGGGCAGGCAGCACTGTAAAAGTCCAATTTCCTCCTGTTTCTATTATCTGCAAGCCAGCTGACACTGCAAATTTATACCACCAGTAATTCTGAAACAGGCAGGAATCATCCAGGCATATTATTGCAAGACTGAAATCTGTACAGCTCTGTCTTTTCCTTCCTATACTTTTGTGCAATGATCTTACATTCTTTTAGAAGAGCAAGCAAATTACAGTTTTCTACTGCTATAGCCACTGCCTAAGATAAACACATTAGGTTCTGACATATTTTTTCATGATTGTGGCTTTGCTGAAAAAGAAAAGACTGGCTACACTAAGAGGTCTTGTTAGTGTAATAATTTCAAAAATATTCTTCATAGCCCCATCAGTATTAGAAACAATGAGAGAAACTGAAAGTCATGTTTGACAGTGGTATATGATGCATATTTATCCTAAATGAGATTAAAATAATCGTAAAAGTTACCTTAAAATAAAGGTTTCATCTCAATAGACTCTCAGATTTAATCCATCCTTTTCTGAAGTAGGGTTTCATCTATCAGAATTTATTGATTTATAACAGTGATTTCAACTCAGGACTCTGGGAAATTCTGTAATAATCTTAGCAAGGGAGGTGAACTTTCAATATAGACAATGCTATCAGGGGTCAGCTATATTCCTATACATTCCAGTTGTAATTTTCCATCTTGCTCTGCCCTTATTTTATTTTCCAGGTATGAAGAACGCATCAAATATGACCATCATAATCAGCAGCAGCTACTTTTCTAAAAGGGCTAGTTTATTAACTAGAAGGTCCTGTTCTCTCTCTTTTTTTTTTTTAAAGTTTATATCCCATTTTCTTACTTGCTCCTGCAGTCTTCCATGTGAGAGACCATAAAGTGAACTGTTTTGTCTTGACAATGCAGAGTACCTAGATGTGATCACCAACATGATGATTTTCCAGCTGTGCAATGTAGAGATATGGCTGGCCTGGGACAGGCAGATATGGAGTAGGCATAACAACTACCTCATGTGAGAACATGACACTGCTTTGACTCCTGCTTTGCCCCCCAAAAAATCATCAGCTCACTGCCACAAAGGACCTCTAATAAGGGCTGAATAAAGAGCCTACATGGAGAAAGTGTTGTAGACCCTGGTCTACAAATTGCTGCAAGTAAGCCATAAAGGAGAAGCACAAAAGTGGTGAGCTGACACACCCTTGGTGCGAGAGTGCGCCACACAGAAGAAGACGGATCAACAGGATGCCCTTGGATCCATGGTGGTGACTCTCCTTTACTTTTTGTAATAAAGTGAATATAATTTTGGCTACCAATATCTGACATTGTGTATTCATCTCTTGATGTATTTGGACATAAATTCCCTTGGCTTTTGTGGATTGGAACAGTGCACCTAGCAGAATCCTGAAACCTAGGTTTGATACAGCCCAAAGAAAAGCATATCTCAGACTTCTGAGGATCATTGAGAATGTGCACAGAATACACCCACAGAAGACAAAGAATGGAAAGACACAAAGATAAAATAGCAGCAAGAAGTCTTCAGCACAAGAATATCAACTTAAATTGAAAAAAATCTGAGAGTAAAAAACAAAGATATTGATGACAGTAATCACCAGGCCACTATTTCCATATAACTTCTTGCTCCAGGCTACACGTGGCTTTTTCCCTGTTGTCCACATATGCCACCAACACTGGACAATTCTGATGATATGTGTACACTGCAGAGCCATGTTATATATTCTTGGTCATGTCTAGGACGGAAGTCTGGAACTCACTTCAGAATCACTTCAGTTGTTCATGTCAACGAGGAATTCTGATCATGCTTTCTTAGTGCCTTACTCAGACATACGCACATTAAGCATGCTCATAAGGTAGCTGGTCCTATCTGCCCCCCATCAAAACCTCGATGTAAGAGAACCGTAAAACTCTGTAAGAGAAAGAAAATATTTGCACAGAAAATTAGACATCACTGTTCTAATCATTTTCATTTCAATACTGTTGTGGGGATTTTGAGTTTCAAATCATGAACATTGGAGTGGTCAAGAAGTTTGTAGTTTAAAATCACTGGCTGGTGGCTTTTGCCTTGTTTTGAGAGGCAAGAATCTGGGTTTTATTCTCAGCTTGGCGTCAGATCTTCTTCTGGTATTTGGGTAAAATTGTTCAGTCTTTCTAAGACAAAACATTAGAATTTGCAGGACCAGCACTTGGCCTTGTTAAACCTCATCCCAGTGGAATCAGCCCATCTCTCCAGCCTATTCAGGTCCCTCTGCAGAGCCCTCCTGCCTTCCAGCAGATCAACACTCACCCTCTAGCTTTGTGTCATCTACAAACTTGCTGATGATGCACTCAATCCCCTCATCCAAATCATCAACAAAGATATTAAAGAGAACTATGTACAACACTGACCCGTGGGGAACACCATCAGTGACCGGCCACCAACTGGATGAGGCACCGTTCACCACCACTCTCTGGGCCATCCAGCCAGTTCTTAACACAGCAGAGAGTGCCTCTGTCCAAGCTGTGGGCTGCCAGTTTTTTCAGGAATATGCTATGGGAGATGGTGTCAAAGGCTTTGCTGAAGGCCAGGAAGACTATCCACAGCCTTTCTTTCATCCACCAGGTGGGTCACCTGGTCATAAAAGGAGATCACATTCGTCAGACTGGACCTGCCCTTCCTAAACCCATGCTGGTTGGGTCTGATATCTTGTCCATCCTGTAGGTGCTGTGTGATCTCATTCGTGTCAAAGGCTTTGCTGAAGGCCAGGAAGACTATCCACAGCCTTTCTTTCATCCACCAGGTGGGTCACCTGGTCATAAAAGGAGATCACATTCGTCAGACTGGACCTGCCCTTCCTAAACCCATGCTGGTTGGGTCTGATATCTTGTCCATCCTGTAGGTGCTGTGTGATCTCATTCAGGGTGATCTGTTCCATGACTTTGCACTGAGGTCAGGTCAGGCTGACAGGCCTGTATTTTCCTGGATCCTCCTTGCAACCCTTTTTGTGGATTGGGGTGACATTTGTCAACTTCCAATCATCTGGAACCTCCCCGGTGATACAGGACTGTTGATAAATTATGGAGAGTGGCTTTTCTTTCATTCACCACTTATTTGGTTTTTTCGCTCCCAATGTTACATGTGTCAGAGATGTGAAGAAGGATGAAACTAGAAAGTGAAGGCATGAGCCAAACTAGTCTGGAAATACAAGAAGAAATGTTTCGGGGCTATATCGTGTCTCAGAGGCTACTAGAAATTAAGATGACATCTGAGGTGTCATAAATTCTAAGACTTCCTTGGCATGCTGCAAGCTTCATACACAGGAAGAACCACTCTCACAAGAGAAATACAATCTTTTCTTGGAGACCATTCCACAAAAAAATCCCACATACACTACTGCAAATATGTTCTGAATGAGAGCATTACTTCATAAGACAACATGCAATTGCACCCTACCTACTGCTCTATAGCATTGCTTACAACTACATAGCTGCAACAGAAAAGTTCACATAAAGAGCATGAGAAAGGCTGTAAAAATTTCTGAAAGAAAATATTGACAATTATAAACACAATCACTAACCAAATCCTCCCCATCAAAACTTGTTTCCACACCCCACCAAAGCTGAAGTAGTTTAGATGGAAAATTACAGGGATTTTTTTCTTTATGTAACACTGCCACAGCAACTGCTTCTTCCAGTTCCAAAGGGACCAATTACAGAAGCAACAGCAGTACTAGAATTTGTACTTTTCTCCCATTACCTGAGCTATCATCTAGAAATACTGACCTAGGATGACTACTTCCATAATATCCCTCTATGAGAGAGATCTTTACTGTTTGGAGCAGTTTAACTCATCGGATGTTGTCCTGGTTTTAGCCAGGAT